>NC_069501.1:1242841921-1243036921 GCF_027579735.1 Bombina bombina
GTGTGTGTGTATCTGCATGTGTAAGTGTATGCTATGTAGTGTCTGTGTATGTGTATCTGCATGTATAAGTGTAAGCTATGTAGTGTGTGTATCTGTATGTATAAGTGTGTGTGTATATCTACATGTATAAGTGTATGCTATGTAGTGTGTGTGTATCTGCATGTATAAGTGTATGCTATGTAGTGTGTATGTATCTGCATGTATAAGTGTATGCCATGTAGTGTGTGTGTATCTGCATGTATAAGTGTATGCTATGTAGTGTGTGTGTATCTGCATGTATAAGTGTATGCTATGTAGTGTGTGTGTGTGTATTTGCATGTATAAGTGTATGCTATGTAGTGTGTGTGTATTTGCATGTATAAGTGTATGCTATGTAGTGTGTGTGTATCTGCATGTGTAAGTGTATGCTATGTAGTGTGTGTGTATGTTTATCTGCATGTATAAGTGTAAGTTATGTAGTGTGTGTATCTGTATGTATACGTGTGTGTGTATATCTGCATGTATAAGTGTATGCTATGTAGTGTGTGTGTATTTGCATGTATAAGTGTATGCTATGTAGTGTGTGTGTATCTGCATGTATAAGTGTATGCCATGTAGTGTGTGTGTATCTGCATGTATAAGTGTATGCTATGTAGTGTGTGTGTATCTGTATGTATAAGTGTATGCTATGTAGTGTGTGTGTGTATTTGCATGTATAAGTGTATGCTATGTAGTGTGTGTGTATTTTCATGTATAAGTGTATGCTATGTAGTGTGTGTGTATCTGCATGTATAAGTGTATGCTATGTAGTGTGTGTGTGTATTTGCATGTATAAGTGTATACTATGTAGTGTGTGTGTATTTGCATGTATAAGTGTATGCTATGTAGTGTGTGTATCTGCATGTATAAGTGTATGCTATGTAGTGTGTGGGTATCTGTATGAAGTGTATGCTATGTAGTGTGTGTGTATCTGCATGTATAAGTGTATGATATGTAGTGTGTGTGTATTTGCATGTATAAGTGTATGCTATGTAGTGTGTGTGTATCTGCATGTATAAGTGTATGCTATGTAGTGTGTGTGTATCTGCATGCATAAGTGTATGCTATGTAGTGTGTGTGTGTATTTGCATGTATAAGTGTATGCTATGTAGTGTGTGTGTATTTGCATGTATAAGTGTATGATATGTAGTGTGTGTGTATCTGCATGTATAAGTGTATGCTCTGTAGTGTGTGGGTATCTGCATGAAGTGTATGCTATATAGTGTGTGTGTATCTGCATGAAGTGTATGCTATGTAGTGTGTGTGTATCTGCATGAAGTGTATGCTATGTAGTGTGTGTGTATCTGCATGTATAAGTGTATGCTATGTAGTGTGTGTGTATCTGCATGTATAAGTGTAAGCTATGTAGTGTGTGTGTCTGCATGTATAAGTGTATGCTATGTAGTGTGTGTATCTGCATGTATAAGTGTATGCTATGTAGTATGTGTGTGTATCTGCATGTATAAGTGTATGCTATTTAGAGTGTGTGTATCTGCATGAAGTGTATGCTATGTAGTGTGTGTGTGTATCTGCATGTATAAGTGTATGCTATGTAGTGTGTGTGTGTATCTGCATGTATAAGTGTATGCTATGTAGTATGTGTGTGTATCTGCATGTATAAGTGTATGCTATTTAGAGTGTGTGTATCTGCATGTATAAGTGTAAGTTATGTAGTGTGTGTATCTGTATGTATACGTGTGTGTGTATATCTGCATGTATAAGTGTATGCTATGTAGTGTGTGTGTATTTGCATGTATAAGTGTATGCTATGTAGTGTGTGTGTATCTGCACGTATAAGTGTATGCCATGTAGTGTGTGTGTATCTGCATGTATAAGTGTATGCTATGTAGTGTGTGTGTATCTGCATGTATAAGTGTATGCTATGTAGTGTGTGTGTGTATTTGCATGTATAAGTGTATGCTATGTAGTGTGTGTGTGTATTTGCATGTATAAGTGTATGCTATGTAGTGTGTGTGTATCTGCATGTATAAGTGTATGCTATGTAGTGTGTGTGTGTATTTGCATGTATAAGTGTATGCTATGTAGTGTGTGTGTATTTGCATGTATAAGTGTATGCTATGTAGTGTGTGTGTATCTGCATGTATAAGTGTATGCTATGTAGTGTGTGTGTATCTGCATGAAGTGTATGCTATGTAGTGTGTGTGGATCTGCATGTATAAGTGTATGCTATGTAGTGTGTGTGTATTTGCATGTATAAGTGTATGCTATGTAGTGTGTGTGTATCTGCATGTATAAGTGTATGCTATGTAGTGTGTGTGTATCTGCATGTATAAGTGTATGCTATTTAGAGTGTGTGTATCTGCATGTATAAGTGTATGCTATGTAGTGTGTGTGTGTATTTGCATGTATAAGTGTATGCTATGTAGTGTGTGTGTATTTGCATGTATAAGTGTATGCTATGTAGTGTGTGTGTATCTGCATGTATAAGTGTATGCTATGTAGTGTGTGGGTATCTGCATGAAGTGTATGCTATGTAGTGTGTGTGTATCTGCATGAAGTGTATGCTATGTAGTGTGTGTGTATCTGCATGAAGTGTATGCTATGTAGTGTGTGTGTATCTGCATGTATAAGTGTATGCTATGTAGTGTGTGTGTATCTGCATGTATAAGTGTAAGCTATGTAGTGTGTGTGTGTCTGCATGTATAAGTGTATGCTATGTAGTGTGTGTGTATCTGCATGTATAAGTGTATGCTATGTAGTATGTGTGTGTATCTGCATGTATAAGTGTATGCTATTTAGAGTGTGTGTATCTGCATGTATAAGTGTATGCTATGTAGTGTGTGTGTGTATCTGCATGTATAAGTGTAAGCTATGTAGTATGTGTGTGTATCTGCATGTATAAGTGTATGCTATGTAGTGTGTGTGTGTATCTGCAAGTATAAGTGTATGCTATGTAGTATGTGTGTGTATCTGCATGTATAAGTGTATGCTATTTATAGTGTGTGTATCTGCATGTATAAGTGTATGCTATGTAGTGTGTGTGTATTTGCATGTATAAGTGTATGCTATGTAGTGTGTGTGTATCTGCATGTATAAGTGTATGCTATGTAGTGTGTGGGTATCTGCATGAAGTGTATGCTATGTAGTGTGTGTGTATCTGCATGAAGTGTATGCTATGTAGTGTGTGTGTATCTGCATGAAGTGTATGCTATGTAGTGTGTGTGTATCTGCATGTATAAGTGTATGCTATGTAGTGTGTGTGTATCTGCATGTATAAGTGTAAGCTATGTAGTGTGTGTGTGTCTGCATGTATAAGTGTATGCTATGTAGTGTGTGTGTATCTGCATGTATAAGTGTATGCTATGTAGTATGTGTGTGTATCTGCATGTATAAGTGTATGCTATTTAGAGTGTGTGTATCTGCATGTATAAGTGTATGCTATGTAGTGTGTGTGTGTATCTGCATGTATAAGTGTAAGCTATGTAGTATGTGTGTGTATCTGCATGTATAAGTGTATGCTATGTAGTGTGTGTGTGTATCTGCAAGTATAAGTGTATGCTATGTAGTATGTGTGTGTATCTGCATGTATAAGTGTATGCTATTTATAGTGTGTGTATCTGCATGTATAAGTGTATGCTATGTAGTGTGTGTGTGTATTTGCATGTATAAGTGTATGCTATGTAGTGTGTGTGTGTATTTGCATGTATAAGTGTATGCTATGTAGTGTGCTACTGTGCATTTTTGCTGACTTTAAAGGCCAGAATCTCGAATATTAATGGTGAATGCAGAGAGCAGTTTTAAAGAATGTATTATTAAATGTCCAATTAAGATAAAAATATTTAGCAATGTCTTTGCAAAGGCTAATTAAATACATAGCTCACATAGCCATACCAGTGGTTTGAGCTTGTGTTTGATTTGCTGCCTAAGTATATTAAAATATATGACTTTATTTAGAATTTGTTTATATTACTTTGGTCTTCTGATTTTTTTAAGCGGGGGTGTCCCTCTTTTGAATTTTGAAATGTTGGGAGGTATGTGTGTGTGAAAGGGAGAGATAGTGTGAGAGAGGGGGAGAGAGTGTGAGAGAGGGGGAGAGTGTGTGTGTGTGTGAAAGGGAGATATAGTGTGAGAGAGGGGGAGAGAGGGGGAGAGAGTGTGAGAGAGGGGGAGAGTGTGTGTGTGTGTGAAAGGGAGATATAGTGTGAGAGAGGGGGAGAGAGGGGGAGAGAGTGTGAGAGAGGGGGAGAGTGTGTGTGTGAAAGGGAGAGATAGTGTGAGAGAGAGGGGGAGAGTGTGTATGTTTGTGTATGTGTGTTATTGCCTTTATAACATTTTCAAGTTTGGCTACATTCATTATTATAGTGTGCACACATTTTAGCCAATTAGTCAAAAATTGCAAAGGTAAAACTTGTCTTTTATAACATTTGGGTTAAAAAATTGTGCACTATTGGGTATAACATTTTAATAAACTAGGCTGTATTTTGTTGGGAAACACAGTGCCTGAGTAGGGAGGTCATATACTGTAGTTTGTCATAAGAAGCAGCAGTGTAAGATAACACTAATGAATGTTGCTATACTCATATACATTTTATCTGTAACTTGGGTGATACTGAGGGCCCAATTCTCTAAAGCTCTCTGGGCTGGTGAGATTCTATAAGAATGCTTGTCTGTCCTTCTATTTCCCTGGAGGAATGTCTTGAGATGTATACATTACAAAAGTGCACAATGAAAATCGTTATTTAACCCCTTAAGGACCGAGGACGTACGCCGAACGTCCTAAAAAAAAATACACTTAATGACCGAGGACGTGCGGCGTACATCCTTGGTCTTGGAAAGCGGTGGAAGCGATCCTGATCGCTTACAGACGCTTTCTGGTTATTGCAGAGATGCCTCGATATCGCCCTCTCTGCACCGTACATCGATGGGCTGTATCATTGGTGGGTGGGAGCCGACATGGGAGGCGGGTGGGCGGCCATCAATGGGCCGTGTGATGTAGAGGAGGGCGGGATCGATGGGGCACGCACAGACGTGCGCTCATGCACGGGGGCGGCGGGCACAGGCGGGAATCGCTACACTACAGAATTTTTTTGGTTAAGAAGTGGGAGAAAGGGGGGTGGGAGTTTGCCCTACATTATACCATAGGGTACTTGGAGGGGGTGGGGGTTGGTCTTTAGGGGGGGGAGCTACACTTCAGTAAATTAAACAAAAACCCAAAAAAACAGTTTTATTCTAAGCTGGGTACTGGCAGACAGCTGCCAGTACCCAAGATGGCGCACATTAAGGTAGAGGGGGAGGGTTAGAGAGCTGTTTGGGGGGGATCAGGGAGTTTGGTTGCTAAGGGGGGATCCTACACAGCAGCATATGTAAATATGCTTAAAAAAACACACACAAAAAATATATATACCTTGTTTTTTAGTACTGGCAGACTTTCTTCCAGTACTTAAGATGGCGGGGACAATTGTGGGGTGGGGGAGGGAAGAGAGCTGTTTGGGAGGGATCAGGGGGTCTGATATGTCAGGTAGGAGGATAATCTCTACACTAAAGCTAAAATTAACCCTGCAAGCTCCCTACAAGCTACCTAATGAACCCCTTCACTGCTAGCCATAATACACGTGTGATGTGCAGCGGCATTTAGCGGACTTCTAATTACCAAAGAGCAATGCCAAAGCAATATATGTCTGCTATTTCTGAACAAAGAGGATCCCAGAGAAGCATTTACAACCATTTGTGTAAATAATTTCAGTGAGAAACCTAAAGTTTGTGAAAAAGTTTGGGAAAAAGGTAACAATTTTTTTTATTTGATCGCATTTGGCGGTGATATGGTGGCATGAAATATACCAAAATCAAAATGGGCCTAGATCAATACTTTGGGTTGTCTACTACACTACACTAAAGCTAAAATTAACCCTACAAGCTCCCTAATTAACCCCTGTACTGCTGGGCATAATACAGCAGCATTTAGCAACCTTCTAATTACCAAAAAGCAACGCCAAAGCCATATATGTCTGCTATTTCTGAACAAAGGGGATCCCAGAGAAGCATTTACAACCATCTGTGCCATAATTGCACAAGCTGTTTGTAAATTATTTCAGTGAGAAACCTAAAATTGTGAAAAATGTAACGTTTTTTTTTATTTGAATGCATTTGGCAGTGAATGGTGGCATGAAATATACCAAAATGGGCCTAGATCAATACTTTGGGTTGTCTACTACCCTATACTAAAGCTAAAAGTAAACCTACAAGCTCCCTAATTAACCCCTGCACTGCTGGGCATAATACACGTGTGGTGCGCAGCGGCATTTAGCGACCTTCTAATTACCAAAAAGCAACACCAAAGCCATATAAGTCTGCTATTTCTGAACAAAGGGGATCCCAGAGAAGCATTTACAACCATTTGTGGCATAATTGCACAAGCTGTTTGTAAATCATTTCAGTGAGAAACCTAAAATTGTGAAAAATATAACGTTTTTTTTTTTTTTTTAATTTGAACGCATTTGGCGGTGAAATGGTGGCATGAAATATACCAAAATGGGCCTAGATCAATACTTTGGGTTGTCTACTACACTACACTAAAGCTAAAATTTCCCCAGAAAGCTCCCTACATGCTCCCTAATTAATCCATTCACTGCTGGGCATAATACATGTGTGGTGCGCAGTGTCATTTAGCTGCCTTCTAATTACCAAAAAGCAACGCCAAAGCCATATATATCTGCTATTTCTGAACAAAAGGGATCCCAGAGAAGAATTTACAACCATTTATGCCATAATTGCACAAGTTGTTTGTAAATAATTTCAGTAAGAAACCTAAAGTTTGTGAAAATGTGAACAATTATTTTTATTTGATCGCATTTGGCGGTGAAATGGTGGCATGAAATATACCAAAATGGGCCTAGATCAATACTTTGGGATGTCTTCCAAAAAATATATACACGTCAAGGGATATTGAGGGATTCCTGGCAGATATCAGTGTCCCAATGTAACTAGCGCTAATTTTGAAAAAAAGTGGTTTGGAAATAGCAAAGTGCTACTTTATGGCCCTATAACTTGCAAAAAAAAGCAAAGAAGATGTAAACATTGGGTATTTCTAAACTCAGGACAAAATTTAGAAACTATTTAGCATGGGTGTTTTTTGGTGGTTGTAGATGTGCAACAAGTTTTGGGGGTCAAAGTTAGAATAAGTGTGTTTTTTTCCATTTTTTCTACATATTTTATAACAATAATGTAAAGTAAATTATAAGATATGATGAAAATAATGGTATCTTTAGAAAGTCCATTTAATGGCGAGAAAACAATATATAATATGTGTGGGTACAGTAAATGAGTAAGAGGAAAATTACAGCTAAACACAAACACTGCAAAAATATAAAAATAGCCTTGGTCCCAAACGAATAGAAAATGGAAAAACGCTATGGTCATTAAGGGGTTAAAAATCATACAAAACTAATAATTTAACCATTCACACAGAAATAATGACAAAATTGTATTAAGGTTCATCACAAAATTGTTCACCAAAAATCGTATTTTATCAAAAACTTAAAATGTGTTTGTAAACTACACAGGAATAAGTCATATTAAATATCCACGGTGTAAACCGTAATTTAAATAGACTAGATGTGCAAAAAACCATAGAACTTCCTACTTATAAGTACAAAATACAAACAATAATAGTTTTTTAGTAAAATAGGGAGAACATGTGCATAATTCTGTAAGCATTTCTACCCTACAGATCTCACGTAAAGGTGTTGAGCTTTCCAAAATATTCAAAATTGCACTGAAAGTAAAACCTATGCATAGGAAAATAACAGCACATTTAACGTATAGTGCACTGAAAACAGCGTCATTTGATTTGTATTAAACAAAATATTAAAGTTTAAACATACGCTGGGGTCTTGCTCTGTACTTTGCCCGCCATTGTGTACTTTTATGTAACAGAGAGCTCTCATTATTACAAAGGGAGACATCTCGCCTGCCCCTGCGAGTATTGAAGTGGAAAACCACGTCTAGACTGGCAATTTTTTTTAGTGCTGGGTAGGGTTATGCTTCTTGTTTTTTTTTTTTTTTTTTTTTAATTTGGTTTTAGATTACAAGTGGTGCCCTATTGTTAGCGTGGGTTGTGATAAGCAAAATTGCTAACTTGCGTGCGTATCACAAGTTGAAAGTAAACAGTATATTTATATATATATATATATATATATATATATATATATATATATATATATATATAATCTGGATAGGGATAAGCACTCACTGGATTTCAATACAACAAATATTTATTCGGCAGTGACGTTTCGGGGCATTCACCCCTTCCTCAGAAGTCTATATATATATATATACAGTGAGGCCTCGGTTTACGAATTTAATTCGTTCTCCGGGTCGTTTCGTATTGCGAAAAATTCGTAAACCGAAACACGGTTTCCCATAGGAATGCATTGAAAATCAATTAATGCGTTCTGGAGGTCCGAAAAAAAATTCAAATAAAGTGTCCAAAAAATGCTCCAAAAGGCTCCAAAAGGCTTAACAACTTGCTGCAAATGGCTCCAATGTCTCCAAAAGGCTCCACAACTTGCTGCAAATGGCTCCAAAAGGCTTAACAACTTGCTGCAAATGGCTCCAAAAGGCTCAACAACTTGCTGCAAAATGGCTCCAAAACCTCTCCAACACCTCCACACTGGTACCCAAACTTCATTAATTCAATCATACTTGAGTATGCAGGGGGCACAGGGGCCACTGGTTTCGTATTGCGAAAAATATTCGTAAACCGAGGGGGGCAAACCGGCATTTTGTTTCGTATTGCGAAAAAATTCGTAAACCGAGTCAAATTTTCTTCAAATTTCGATTTCGTAAACCGAAATTTCGTATACCGAGTCGTGCGTAAACCGGGGCCTCACTGTATATACAAAACACGGAAGGGGACTGCACTCTCAGACCGGACCGGGTACACATCCCATGACCCTGCAACATGCTCAGCCCTGGGTGCTCACTGGCACTCACAGGAAGCTGTGCTGTCCCCAGAGTCACAGGCAGTTAACCCCAGACAGGTCTGGGTGCAAAAACCATAGGGGAAATTACAAAACAAATTAATACAACACACAGAGAAAGTCCAGCACTCACTTACTAGCTCTCAGCTAAGATTAAAATAAAAAATGGAAGGGTTAGTTACCGCATTGGCCACATGGGACAAGCCCAGGTACCACATCAAGATCCTTTCCAATACCTGGGACCCTAAAACAGCCACACAATGCAAGATCTCAATCCAACAAACTGGGAACAAGTGAAGGGTGCACAGGCTTTTGTAATCACCCCAGACATACACTAAACACGGAAGGGGACTGCACTCTCAGACCGGACCGGGTACACATCCAATGACCCTGCAACATGCTCAGCCCTGGGTGCTCACTGGCACTCACAGGAAGCTGTGATGTCCCCAGAGCCACAAGCAGTTAACCCCAGACAGGTTTGGGTGCAAGAACCATAGGGAAAATTACAAAACAAATTAATACAACACACAGAGAAAGTCCAGCACAATGTTATCTATATGGTCCACATGAACTAGCAGTCTCCTTTTGTGAAAAGCTAATAAAAAAAAACATGTGCTAAGAAGCTGTCTGTAGTGCTTTAGAAACAGGCAGAAATTTAGAGGTTTAAATGCTATGAAGTATATTAATATAACAATGTTGGTTGTGCAAAGCTGGGGAATGGGTAGTGTCTATCTTTATAAACAATAAAATTTTTGGTGCAGACTGTCCCTTTAAACTTCAGATAACAGTTTATTATTTTTTATATTTATGTTTTTCCTTGATATTTAATTCTGTGTCTGAAATATTTATTAACTTTAGAGATGTTTCTATTAATATTTTTTCTTTCAGTTCTGTGTATCTTTGTATCTTTTTTTGTCCTTTTTTGTAAATGTATATACATACAAGTGGATGCCTGTTTTCAACAGATTTGGAAGGACTTCCTTTAAATTGTGAAGTGTTCATGCTAAATGCCCCTGCTTTACTAATATCCTGTTTGTCAGAAATTATGCAAAATTTACTATAAAATACCCATCTTTAAAACACATAGATCCTATATTTATATCATGACAGTACTGACCCTTAACTTTGGGACTGTCCTCTGATGTTGGTGTTGTGTTTTAAGACTTGGTATACTTGCAGGCTGCATATGACTGTGCAAAAGTTTTTTCCTGTGTCTATATTTCACTCCAAATTGAAAAATATGCATTCTAAAGCTTTCTTGTGATTGTATTATTCTGGCTCAATGTTTATGGGAACTGCATAGATCCTCATTATATTATTATGACAACATTACCCTCATATTACTCTTTCTTTTGGGGTTGTCCTCTAATAGAGGTGTTGCATTGTCACTATTATATTTAGCCACTCATTATTCTCCTATAAGACGTCTCACTTAGCTTTTTAGCTCATATTTTTTATTACATTTTGTTTCAAATTACCTTTATGGTCACATGACCTTTACTAAGAATTTTGTTGCTTTTTGTAAATAATAAAATTATGAGTGCCTTGCAAGCATGCTAGTTTTCAAGTCTTTATTCTGGGTTTCCACCTGACTCCACACTTAGCTCTATTTATCTTAATACTTAGGTTGATACCTTGAGATATTTATATCTCTGTCCCTTTAAATGTGTATATGAGAGTGCTGAATTCCCTATCTTTTTATAAGGACTACTTCTCCTTATTTTCTCCCTATTTATATTAGTTTGCAATACTTATATAGGGTCTGCACCTCTAGTTTGATTTTACTACACAGAGCTAAAATATTGGTAAATGGCTCCCTTATCTCCATTTTTTTTTTTTAAATGTATAGGTTGAACTGTGGCATTGGTGCAAAGATTGCTGGTAATCTTATCTTTTTAGGATTTCTATGTTTGTTTTCCGCAATAAAATACAATAAAAAATTATAATAATATGGTTGTGTATCATTTTCTGCCGTTAATAGATTTTGGGGGAAAAGATGTATAGAATTTTCTTAAATTTAGACGCATAAAAAGAAAGTTTTTTCTATGGCCCCATATACACAGGTACAATACAATTGAGAGTAAATACTTAACCACTATGTTCTTAATTATATGGTTTATTATATTTCTTGTGATAAAGACATATTTGCCCTGGCCTAAGGTGCACGTTAAATTATTTTTATATTTGCTTCGGAAATAAATCTTTGTGATGCAAAACATTCAAAACTAATTTTATAAATTTTTGTACATTTTGTAAATTTGATTTGTTTTGCAATCTAGTGACTTAGCTTTTGAAAAGCCTCAAGCGTGTTTATAATATGTCCTTTGCAGTGGCCAAAGAATAACAGATATAAATGAGATCCTGCACTGATCTAGCAGGTGCTGTGCAGGATGTAGACGAGTCAGGGTTCAGAATTGTACTGAATGATTCTCCTCTTGTCTGGTAGCAGTGCAAATACTAGAGTGTTACATTAAATGACAAGAAAACCAGACAGAAAATATAATAAAAGTACAATGCTGCTCAAATGATGTTTTCTTTTCTTTCAATATGTTTAAAGGGACAGTAAAGTCAAAATTAAACTTTCATGATTCAGATAGAGCGTTCCAATTTATTTCTGTTATCAAATTTGCTTTGTTCTTTTGGTATCTATTATTGAAGAGTAAAACTAGGTAGGCTCATAAGAGTCAGGAGTGTGCACGTTTCTTTAACACTCTATGGCAGCAGTGTTTTGCAACATTGTATAACAAAGCTACAAATAATATTGCAAACTACTGCTGCCATAGAGTACTAAAGACACGTGCACACCCCTGAGCTCTTATGAGCCTGTCTAGTTTTACTCTTCAATAAAAGATACAAAGATAACAAAACAAAAGTGATAACTGTAAATTGGAAAGTTGTTTAAAATGAAATGCTCTATCTGAATCCTGAAAGTTTAATTTTGACTTTACTGACCCTTTAATTAAACATTTTTTGGGGGGAATTACATTTCATGTTTAATGTCTATTGGATTATTATTTATTTACTGATGTACCTATCATATCAAATTGTGAAAAACAATATTGTGTGATATCATTTCTCATTTTATATAGCTAAATGTACATTAATAATATGATGCTGTATTTTATTATTCTGTTACACAAAATATAATATGTGTCTGACACATCCCTGTACATTGCACAAAGTCATTTTAGCTAAGCTGTGATTTCACTTACCTGTATTTTTGAGCAGACAATATGCTATGGCTTTGTTGTCTTTTGTTTACTGCTGAGCTTTCTCCACTCTCTTTTATAGATTTTTGTCACTGGACTAAATATTGTCATATCTATTTGTAGCTTCACTTGTTTAGGTCATTGGGGGCTGGTGAATATGATGAAAAACACAAAAGTGCAAAAAACAACAACCCACACAAGTCATGGGAATACGCAAGAGAAAATTTCATGTTAGATAAATTACACAGAACAGTAATTACTTAGATGGTTATTTACTCACCTCTTTATTATACTCTGCTTAGAATAACATTGTACTGTATTTGTAAAATGTGTAAACTTAGCAATTGCATTAAAGGGACACTGTAATCAAAATTTTTCTTTCGTGATTCAGATTGAGCATGAAATTTTAAGCAACTTTCTAATTTACTCCTATTATCAAATTTTCTTCATTCTCTTGGTATCTTTATTTGAAATGCAAGAATGTAAGTTTAGATGCCGGCCCATTTTTGGTTAACAACCTTGGTTGTCCTTGCTGATTGGTGGATAAATTCATCCACCAATAAAAAAGTGCTGTCCAGAGTACTAAAAGCCAAAAAAAAGCTTAGATGCCTTCTTTTTCAAATAATGATAGCAAGAGAACGAAGAAAAATTGAAAATAGGAGTAAATTAGAAAGTTGTTTAAAATTGCATGCTCTTTCTGAATTACAAAAGAAAAAAATTGGGTTCAGTGTCCCTTTAATTAAACACTGTATTGCATAAAGGGGGGGGGAGGGGTGATGCTACTTTTATGCTTGTTTTTGGTATTGTTAGTGTGTTTCATTTTTTTTTAGTGATAAGAATTCTAAAATATTTCTGCTGTTACTACCCCTGAAGTGCAAAATGGTTACCTCCTGAAAAGGACACAATGCTGTTATCTGTGCGGAATCTCCTAAATGCATAATTCCAAAACCAATAAATGGCAAACAAAATGGAAATTGTGAGGTTCAGCAATTACATCACAGGTCAAAGGGCCTATATATTGTCTAATCCCTTTTAATAGTGTTTAGTGATGCTAATAACGGAATCCACATTCCTCGTCCTTTTTTTGCAGTTAAACAGAGATATAAATCAGCTGATTCTCTGAGCTAATGGTCACTGTTTCTAAATAAAAGACACTACAGCCTCTCAGGTGGGTGTGGAACAAGAACATTTAAGTAAATGACAAATGAATAAATTAAAGCATTTATATGCTTAAATAATTGAAAAAATATCTATACTGACAGATAAGTGAACACTAACATATTTACAATGTTTTTTTTTCTTCCAATAAAGACACTCATGGGCCAGTTTTATCAATTTGCGAATGGACAAGGTTCACAAGGTACATTTGCTTCCCATATTTAGCATTGCTTGAGACATGAAACTCTGATCTTGAGCGACCTATTGCTCAAGAGTAGGGTTTGTCAATCACCCCTGTCAAATAAGTCCAGGTTGTATCAGCCAAGTCAACAAGTTGGTGGAGAGTGTTTAGAAAACAATGAAGCACCTTATAGGCACATTTGCCTTGTGATAAATAAACTCCAATTTATGTTAGAAAGTTAATAATGGACGTAAAAATGAATACCATACCATAGTGAGAGAGAATGTGCCTTTGTTTGTGGCCACCATTGTGCATGTGCACCCCAGAAATAGTATATGACAATATTCCAGATGTGTTGTAAGTGCACTGACCATTTTATAAACAAGACAGAGCACAGCAAGGGAACAGACAATGAATTACCATAGACTTACTTGGTATTTGTGTTTGCCCTGGGGTCTGGCATAAGATCATGTACCCACTACATATCTCACACATTGAGAAAGGAGATTATAAAGTTTATGTTTACAGAAACATTTCAAGACTATAATAATATTTATATTACCAGATGATAATACCTATTACAATTTGATAAAAGGAGCAAAATCGGTATGTGTGTGTGTGTGTGTGTGTGGGGGGGGGGGGATTCCTCCCTCCCTCTTCTTGGTCTCTCTGGGACATCACAGAACATGTGTTACTATTCCCTAAAGAGATATGATATTCAAAAATTGATCAAATATTTTTAATTTAAATATTTATTCTTATTTTTTCTGTGTTTTTTTTTTTTTAAATGTCCCGTTACCTGCTCGGTTTGACCTTTTCCCTTACATTGGGAACTTATCATACTAAATCATACAAAATGAATGTAGACAAGATAGAAGCTTTATTTATTAATATATAACGCACAAACAGGCAAATGCCTTTAAAGCTGTATATCCTTTTTGTTGGTCTAAAAGAGGGCTCCACCATTTGGGGGTGCATCATTCACATAAGATTGACTGGTTTCTAAAAGATAACTATTAGACCCTCTTCAGGGACCTACAACACGTTTTAGTGTCTTTCTTAAAGAATTCTAAATTAGTAAGCTAGCAGCCATTAAAATGATCTTACTCCCAAAGATGCCTCCTACTTTGGATCCTAATGTCCATTCATGACAGATTCAAGCCCTAATTAATCAATATTTATATAGTGACTCACATATTAGAGATTTTGATTGGCAAAGGTTGCATAGGCTTACCAAAAATTACACTATATTATGATGTGGCTATGTTGTTACATTACTCTGTGTGATGAGTGGAAAGGTTACCAGATGGCTTGAGCTCAGATAGGCATCTCTACCAGCCCTCATTTTATGGATTCTGCAACATTGCATTTTCTCTCTGTATAATACTGTAACGGACACCGGCTACCCTGACTGGGTAGCTCCCCAAGAGGGTCCTTCTTGTATCTGTAACTTGTAGCTATAGAGCGGAGAGAAGTGATTATAGCCAGAGCCCACCCAAATAACCAGACAAGACCAGTATTCAGGCGAAACACGAACAGACTTTATTGTGAAACACACACTGTTTATATACACATGGCCCATCTTAATAAGGGTCTTATCTGATCCCCAGATCTCCCGCCATTCCCGCCCCTCCAGACAGACTGGCGCCCCCATAGGAGCTATAGGTCCATAGAGTCCCCGAAATACTTAGATTACAGTTTTGGGGTTATCCTGAGGGAGCGGCAGCTATTCCCAGGTACCTGTGGAGAGCTCTGGGCCCCAAGGTGTCCCAATTAAAAAAGCAACATGATCCATCGCTTGGGGCCTGAGCGGCAGCAGATCAAAGTTACACCAGGGAAGCCAGGGGAAGTAGAGGTTGTAGGGGGGTTCAAAACCCCAAGTTCCCAAGAGAGCTCCATTTCTGGCAATCACCCCATGTCTTGTGCACTAAAAGAGGTACTAATCCCCAAAAGAGCGGAGCTCTTGGACAAAGGGCCACTGGAGCAACCTTGGTAAAGGGCAGCAGGGTTTCTGGGTAGTCTGGCTGGCTAGTAGTTCTATGAGCCCGGCCAGCCAGGAAAGGGTCAGGAGGTAAGAGATCAGCTCTTCAAAGAGGAGGTATGAACAGTGAAAACACAAAAGGGAGAGAGTTCAGGACATTGCGTAATCCATAAGGGGCCAAAAAATGAGTTAATAAACAGTGAACAAGGTAGTAGGGTGGTGGGGGTAGCCTTGTAAGCCTTGTATCCGTGACAGTACACCCCAAAAAAAGTCAGACAGACCCGGCTAGATCCACACATGGGTCGGCCTGGGGCTGTTCAGGGAGTTACTCCAATTCAGTTTGCTGGGAGAGTCCACCAGCATTACCATTGCTCCTTCCCAGTCGGTACTGAATGGTAAAATTGAAGGGCTGCAAGGCTAGGCTCCACTGCAACAGCTGTCCATTGTCCCCAGAAACTCTGTTGAGCCAGACCAGGGAGTTGTGGTCAGTGAGCACGGTGAAGGTCCCTTCCATAAAAGTAAGGTTGCAGTTACTTAAGGGCCCACACCTAAAAATTATTTTCCCACTCCTGCGTAGCCTACTTCCCTGGGCAGTAGCTTCCTGCTGATATAGGCTATGGGGTGTTCATTGCCCTCCTCATCCACCTTGCTTAGCACTGCCCCTAACCCGAACATAGAGGCATCTGTATGGACACAAAAATGTTTGGATAGTTTAGGAGCCGCCACTATAGGGGACGAAGTTAAAGCTGTCTGTAGGTTTTATGAAGGTGGCCTCACACTCAGGGGACCACAGGACTTGTCTGGGTAACTGTTTTCTGGTCAGGCTAGTCAAAGGTTTGGCCAGGGCACTATAGTTGGGGAGAAACTTGCGGTAGTATCCTGCTGTCCCTAGGAAGTCTAGGACCTGGGTCTTGGTCTTGGGGGTTGGCCAGTTCATGACTGCTTTAGTATTTGGCTGGCTCTGGCCGCTGCTTTCCGCAACCTACTTGGTGCCCATGGTACTGGACCTCCTAGCGCCATACCAAACATTTGTTTGGCTTAAGCATCAGACCCACAGCCTTGATGCGGTCCAGAATGGTACCAGTACCTAGGTGGACCAGTTGGTCCTCCCAGGAATTGCTGTAGACCGCAATGTCATCCAGTTATGCTCAGGCATACTCCTGGAGTCCTTCAAGGAGGCAAACTACCATCCTCTGGAAGGTTGCCTGAGCATTCTTCATCCCAAACGGCATGACTTTAAACTGATACAGACCGAATTGGGTGATAAATGTCAACTTCGGAAAAGATTCTGAATCCAGGGGAATTTGCCAGTACCCTTTGCAGAGGTCAAAGGGGTTTAGAAAGTTACCACGGGCGATGCGGTCTAGGAGGACGTCTACTTGGGCATGGGATATGCATCGTCGTGGTTCTGTCATTAAGTCTATAGTAGTCTATGCAAAATCGAGTATGTGCGTCCCGCTTGGGTACCAGCACCACCAGGGATGCCCAGGGACTGTTGGACAGCTCAATAATGCCTGTGTCCAGAGTCAACCTGAGCTCACTGTGCATACTTTCCCTAACTGCTTTGGGAACATGGTACACTGGCTGCTGCAAGGGCGCTGGTCTGGGGTCTCCACTCTGTGCACCGCTACCGTGGTGTGCCAAGGGTCAGTGGAGAACATGTCTCGTCGGCTCTCTAATACCTGTCTGACCTGTTCCCTCTGCACAATCCCTAGCCTCTCATCTAAATTTATGTCCCCTATGCCTGCAGGCGCCCTATCCCTATTCCCTATACTCTCTGAGTCCTCCATGGCAGGAGCACATATGGCGGCTACCTCCTCAGGCCTTCAGCATGTTCCCATGAAAGGTCCAGCGGACCCGTTTATCTGAACATTTGGCTACCAGATAGGTCGTATTGCAGAGTTGTTCTACCACGCAAAAGGGTGCCTGCCAGGAAGCCTGTAGCTTGTCTGTCTTGATAAGCTTCAGGGCCAGGACCATCTGCCCTATTTCTAATGTGTGTTTACGAGCATTCCTGTTGTACCACCACTTCTGTCAACCTTGGGCAATCTGAAGGTTCTTTCGTACTATAGTGGCGAGGTCCTTCAATCGGTCCCTGAACTCCAGGATGTACCCCACAATGGAGTGTCCTTCCTCCCCAACTGATCCTTCCCATTGGACTATCAGTAGGTCTAGGGGCCCCCTCACCCTCCGGCCATATATTAACTCAAAGGGGGAGAACCCAGTGGATTCCTGGGGCACCTCTCTGTAAGTGAAAAGGAGGTGTGGCAGGTATCTTTCATAATTTTTGTGAGAGGCCGAGAACATCCTAAGCAGCTGCTTTAGGGTCCTGTTAAACCTCTCGCACAGCCCGTTAGTCTGGGGGTGGTATGGAGAGCTTGGCATGGGTCTGATCCTGCCAAGTCTCCATAGCTGCTGGGTAAACTATGTCCCTTGGTCTGAGATAATCTCCTGGGGGAAACCCACTCTGGCGAAAATCTGGAGCAGTGCATCGGCTACTGTATCTGCCTGGATACTGTCCAGGGGGATTGCCTCAGAGTATCGGGTGGCATAGTCTACCACTGTCAGGATATACTTTTTCCCTGAGGGACTGGGACAGGGCAAAGGACCAACAACATCAACATCTACTCTGCTGAAAGGTTTGTCGATGTAAGGGAGGGGGTGCAGGGAGGCTTTGGAGTGGTTCCCTGTCGTGCCTATCCTCTGGCAAACGTCACATGTCCGACAGTACTGCCTATCTTCCCCCATAATCCCTGGCCAGAAGAAGGTCTGAGTCAATTGGTGAATGGCTCCAAGTAATACCTTGATGTCTTGCCAGGGTAATGTCATGCCCTATGCGCAGCAGGTCGTACCAATACTTTTGTGGTACCACCAGCTGGTGCTTGGGCATCTGCCTGCCTCCCCCCTCTGTAACCCTATATAGGAGCTCTCTGTCCCACTCAAAATGGTCCCCTCCTAGCCCCCCTAGGTCGGTCCCTGTCCGGGCACGGTGGGGAGCCAATGTTGGGTCACTCAATGTCTCTTGGGCAAAGTCAGTGGGGGACGCCGAGGAGACCGGCTCAGCAGTTGGGTTGGAGTCAGGGAGTGGTGGCTTACCTGGGTCTTCTGATCGTGTGCGGTGGCCTGAATTCTGGTTTGCTGGTGGGTGGTAACTGGGTAAGCATTGGTAGGGTCATCCAGTACAAAGTAGAAGATGAGGTGCCCAAAATCATTCCCCAACAAGACTTCTGTGGGTAAGTGAGCCATGACCCCTACTTCCACAGCACGGGAGCCAGCACCCAATCCAGGTGAACTTGTGCACCTTACCCCCAGCCACATGAACTGTAATGGACTTCCGTGTCCTGTAAGAATTGGTGACTATGTGTGGCTGGACAAGGGTAACAGTTGCTTTGCTGTACCATAGTCCCTGTGCCTGCCGGCTGTTGATCCATGTGACCTGGCGGTGGTATAGGCTGTTGTTGTCTGTGGCTGCTTGTGCAGGGTCCACCCTCATGCAGGACCCCAAACTCCTCTTCGGTCCAAGCGACATGGTCAGCAGGGCTCTCGGCCTCCAAGCAATGAGCGGCGGCTCTGGAACTCCTAGTTGGGGCTCTTGTCCATTGAGCAGGGGGTGACTTTCTTGGACAGTTGGATTGGACATGGCATCGGATTCCCGTCTTCCGGCATGGACTAGGCCTGGAGGAGTGGGGTTTTACCTGCGGTGCTGGGGGTAATGGTGAGCCACCGGTGGCAAGCATCCAGAAACTGATCTGCCAGGATGGCAGCTTGGTCTACCGTCTCAGGCTTACGATCCCTGACCCATTCTTGTAACCACTGAGTAATCATAAAAGTGTTCCAGGAGAATGAGCTAAGAGGCTTGGGCCAGGGTTGTTACTTGGTAGCCTGTGAACCAGTAGTCAAAGGAGCGGGTGAACTGGTGCACCCACTCAGTGAAAGGCTGTCCCTCTTTCCTCCTTAATCCTCAAAACTTCAGCCGGTGAGCCTCCGGCATTATGACGTATTGGGCTAGGATGCGTTCTTTCACCCAGACATAGTTTCTTTTATCCTCCAATGGGATAGCCTCAAAGGCATCCAAGGTTTTCCTCAATAGCGTCCCTATCAAAAGGGTAACTCTGTCGGCACTGGCGATGCCCTGCAGTTCGCACTGCATCTCAAATACTTGTAAGTACCTGTCTATTTCCTCTTCTACCTCTTTAAAGGCACAAAAAGCCTCATGTGGTATATTCTTTGGAGGTGGAGCAGGCCCCAGATCGACTGGCATGGCTCCCCCATAGCCTTCTAGACCTCCAACATCTTGAGGCAAGTTGCATCGGCAATTATCTGGGTCATAATCTCCTGTAGTGGGGTGGTCTCATAGAATATCAGTCACCACCAGATCTCCCTCTGAACCTCAGACATATCAGTCTCCCCAACTGGCTCGGTCATTGCTCCGGCTACTGCTAGGCTCACTAGCCTGATCGCTGGCTGGATCACCTTCTATCAGCTCTGCAATGATCGCTGCCTTAGACTTGTTGCTGACCACTTGCCCACAACCCTCCAGCAAATCTTTCAGGGTACTTCTTTTAAGCCCAGAGTACTGCTTCTCCATCTGAAGAGGGCTTAGTTGGTGGTTTGAATGTTCCAGGTAGACGGAAGCATCCCACCGCTGCCTACCAGTTGTGATGGACACCGGCTACCCTGACTGGGTAGCTCCCCAAGAGGGTCCTTCCTATACCTGGTATCTATAGAGCAGAGAGAAGTAATTATAGCCAGAGCCCACCCAAATAACCAGACAAAACCAATATTCAGGTGAAACACAAGCAGACTTTATTGTGAAACACACACTGTTTATATACACACGACCCATATTGATAAGGGTCTTATCTGATCCCAATTCTCCAGCCATACCCACCCCTTCAGACAGACTGGCACCCCCATAGGTCCATATAGTCCATGTAATACCTAGGTAACAGTTTTGGGCTGATCCTGAGGGAGCAGCGGCTATTTCCGGGTACCAATGGAGAGCTCCGGGCCCCAAGGTGTTCCAATCCAAAAAGCGATATGATCCATTGCTGGGGGATGGAGCAACAGCAGATCAAATGTACACCGGGTAAGCCAGGGGGAGTAGAGGTTGTAGGGGGGTCCGAAACCCCAAGTTCCCAAGGGAGCTCCCTTCTGGCAATCACTTCATGTCTTGACCCCTATAGGAGGCACCAATCCCCAAAAGAGAAGAGCTCTGGGACAAAGGGCCACTGGAGCGACCTAAGGTAAAGGGCAGTGGGTTCCTGGGTAGTCTGGCTGGCTAGTAGTTCCATGAGCCCGGCCGGGAAGGCTTCAGGCGGTAAGAGATCAGTTCTTCCAAGAGGAGGTATGAACAATGAAAACACAAAAGGGAGAGAGTTTGGGACATCACTTAAGCCATAAGGGGCCAGAAAACATGGTAATTAACAGTGAGTCAGGTAGTAGGGGGGTGGGGGTAGCCTTGGCAGCCTGGCATCTATGACAATTACAAATGTGCTATTAAAGGGATGGATCCCACATGAGAGTCTGCTTCAACAGTGCCTTTGCTTTCTTTTTGATGTCTATTGCCTGTCGACTCTCTTTGGAGACTGGAAATGTATCAAGGGGAGACCTTACTCCCTGCCCTTGTGGGAAAATAGATGGAGAGCTGGGAATCAGGGATTTAGACACCTTTCTACCTACTATTAATGTCTGTTGAACTTTCCCTTCTTGAGGAAAAATTATAGAATGTGAGTGTGGGAGAAAGATCGAGACCTAGAATTTACAGCCAAGGCTTTGTCAGTGGTGATAATGCTATGTCAGTAATCTGTTGTATCATGCTTTATGAGCTGTGCTTTAAAATTTGAACTTATGGCACCTTGTTAATGTTAGACTGCATAGCATATTTCCGTCACAATCACCTATGGGTTGTGGATCTGTGGGTTCTGACATGTATGTGTGGTGGGGATTCCTGGAGATTTTCTCAAACTTGGACAAATCATTCAAATTCTGCTCCCGACAGGTCTTCCAGACTCAGATTGGACCTTAGACATGTCACTTAGGGATCCAAAGTTTGCCCCACACTAGGTGATATCTACATGCGTATATAGTAATAGTGGTGAAATGATCACTTCCTAGGTGTTGGAAGCAACAGTCTCTCCGGCTTGAAAAATAGTATTAAACATTGTTGTATACATGAAAACAATGAATGGACATGTTTTCTACTCTAGGGGCTAATCCACTCTTTATTGTGAGATTTGGGAATAAAAAAGTACTTACCAGCGATGATTTCCTATCTGTTGGGGGTGCTTTGAGGATGTTACCTTCATGGGGGATAGGAAAAGGTGCTGGAGGGAGTTGTTCATGTTTTTTTCTTTCTTCCCCTTCCAAAGAGCCCCTTTCATATAGATGTTAAGTTAACAGGTTTATTAATTTTATTATTTAGATGTGGGTCTATGCGCTCATGCCTACTGTTGTTACCTAGGAATGGTTATTTGTCCCCACAAAATAGGTTGCTTATTGAAACACTATTGTTGACTCTTCTGCTGATTGCTCATTTTATGCATGTGTGTGTGTAACTGTGTATGTGTGCATGCATGTGTGTGTATGTATGTGTATGTATGTATCCAACTGTGTGTGTGTGCTTAACTGTGTATGTGTGCATGCATGTGTGTGTGTGTATGTATCCAACTGTGTGTGTGTGCTTAACTGTGTATGTGTGCATGCATGTGTGTGTATGTATGTACTGTATCCAAATGTGTGTGTGTGCTTAACTGTGTATGTGTGCATGCATGTGTGTGTATGTATGTGTGTATGTATGTATCCAACTGTGTGTGTGTGTGAGTGTAACTGTGTATGTGTGCATGCATGTGTGTGTATGTATGTGTGTATGTATGTGTGTATCCAACTGTGTATGTGTGTGTGAGAGTGTAACTGTGTATGTGTGCATGCATATATGTGTCTGTATGTGTGTATGTATGTATCCAACTGTGTGTGTATGTATGTGTGTATGTATGTATGTATCCAACTGTGTATGTGTGCATGCATGTGTGTGTATGCATGTGTGTATGCATGTATCCAACTGTGTATGTGTGCATGCATGTGTGTGTATGTATGTGTGTATGTATATATCCAACTGTGTAAGTGTGTGTGTGCTTAACTGTGTATGTGTCCATGCATGTGTGTGTGTATATATGTGTGTATGTATGTATCCAACTGTGTGTGTGAGAGTGTAACTGTGTATGTGTGCATGCATGTGTGTGTATGTATGTATGTGTGTATGTGTGTATCCAACTGTGTATGTGTGCATGCATGTGTGTGTATGTATGTATCCAACTGTGTGTGTGAGTGTATGCATGTGTGTGTATGTATGTATCCAACTGTGTGTGTGAGAGTGTATGTATGTATCCAACTGTGTATGTGTGCATGCATGTGTGTGTATGTATGTGTGTATGTATATATCCAACTGTGTAAGTGTGTGTGTGCTTAACTGTGTATGTGTGCATGCATGTGTGTGTGTATATATGTGTTTATGTATGTATCCAACTGTGTGTGTGAGAGTGTAACTGTGTATGTGTGCATGCATGTGTGTGTATGTATGTATGTGTGTATGTATGTATCCAACTGTGTGTGAGAGTGTAACTGTGTATGTGTGCATGCATGTGTATGTATGTGTGTATGCATGTATTCAACTGTGTGTGAGAGTGTAACTGTGTATGTGTGCGCATGTATGTGTGTATGCATGTATCCAATTGTGTATGTGTGCATGCATGTTTGTGTATGTATGTGTGTATGCATGTATCCAACTGTGTATGTGTGCATGCATGTGTGTGTATGTATGTGTGTATGCATGTATCCAACTGTGTATGTGTGTGTGAGAGTGTAACTGTGTATGTGTGCATGCATGTGTGTGTATGTATGTGTGTATGTATGTCTCCAACTGTGTGTGTGAGAGTGTAACTGTGTATTTGTGCATGCATGTGTGTATATGTATGTGTGTATGCATGTATCCAACTGTGTATGTGTGCATGCATGTGTGTGTATGTATGTGTGTATGCATGTATCCAACTGTGTATGTGTGCATGCATGTGTGTGTGTGTATGTATTTGTGTATGCATGTATCCAACTGTGTATGTGTGTGTGAGAGAGTGTAACTGTGTATCTGTGTGTATGAGAGTGTAACTGTGTATGTGTGCATGCATTTGTGTGTATGTATGTGTGTATGCATGTATACAACTGTGTATGTGTGTGTGAGAGTGTAACTGTGTATGTGTGCATGCATGTGTGTATATGTATGCATCCAACTGTGTATTTGTGTGTGTGTGTGTGTGTGTGTGTGAGTGTAACTGTTTATGTGTGCATGCATGTGTGTGTATGTATGCATCCAACTGTGTATTTGTGTGTGTGTGTGAGTGTAACTGTGTATGTGTGCATGCATGTGTGTGTATGTATGTGTGTATGCATGTATCCAACTGTGTATGTGTGCATGCATTTGTGTGTATGTATGTGTGTATGTATGTATCCAACTGTGTATGTGTGTGTATGTTTGTATCCAACTGTGTATGTGTGTGTGTGTAAGAGTGTAACTGTGTATGTGTGCATGCATGTGTGTGCATGTATGCATCCAACTGTGTATTTGTATGTGTGAGAGGGTAACTGTGTATGTGTGCATGCAAGTGTGTGTATGTATGTGTGTATGCATGTATCCAACTGTGTATGTGTGCATGCATGTGTGTGTATGTATGTGTGTATGTATGTATCCAACTGTGTATGTGTGTGAGAGTGTAACTGTGTATGTGTGCATGCATGTGTGTGTATGTATGCATCCAACTGTGTGAGTATGTATGTATGAATGCATGTGTGTGTATGTATGTGTGTATGCATGTATCCAACTGTGTATGTGTGCATGTATGTTTGTATGTATGTGTGTGTGAGAGTAAATGTGTATGTGTGCATTAGTGATGTCGCAAACTTCAATAGGCAGGCAAACTTTAAAACCTACAAGGACTCTTTCTGGCCACAATAGTGATGGAAAAGTTGTTTCAAGGGGACTGGACTGTGGCATGCTGGAGGGGGATCCCTGGCAAAACTCCCATGGAAAATTACATAGTTAATGCAGAGTCTGCTTTTAACCCATAAAGGGCCTAAATCACCTAACATTCCCAAATTGTTTGCAATAACGTGCTTTAAAACATCAGTTATGATGTCGTATCTATCAGGTAGTGTAAGGGTTACGGCCGCATCACAGTGACAGAGCAAACTCCAAGTGTAACGCACCGCAATCAACCGCAAACAGTCCACTTGCACAACCACGAGATAGATAGATTTGATAGATAGATACATAGATTACATAGCTCAATCGATGCAATATACATATGATCGATACACTGTACATAGATCAATACATGCAATATACATTTGATAGATACGAATTACATCGATCAATAGATGCAATATACATTTGATAGATACGAATGTTATCGAATCAAAGATGCAATATACATTTTATAGTTATGAATGACATCAACCAAAATATGTAATATACATTTTATAGATACGAATTACATCGATCAATAGATGCAATCTACATTTGATCGATACGTTTGATAGTTCGATCGATTTGATATATAAATAAATTGATTTGAAATATATATAATTTCCCTGACAGAGTATAACAATAAGACATGCGGTCTGTGACCCGTGGTGTGTTAAGTAGTACTATTCTTAACATTTTACTACAACCTGTTACTCCCCCCTATCGGGGGAGGTCTATATGGCCTTCATTTTTGGAACCGGGAGATGGAAGAAGATGATTGTTCTGTCCTCCTACTTCAAATTTGTCAGAAACACAAGTGGCTGTCTCAAAACAGTCCGGACAGAAGATAGATTGATAGATAGGATAGATAGATATACATAGATTGATAGTTAGATAGAATCGATAGAAGAGAAAATAGATAGATTTTTTAGATATATAATTACCCTGATAAAATATAATAATTAAACATGCGGTCTTGGACCCATGGTAACTAGGTTGTGTTAAGTAGTACTATTCTTAGTACTTTCAGCCCTGTAACTCCCCCTATTGGTGGAGGTCTATATGGAGGTTATTATTATCCTGACAAAGTATAACAACAAGACACGCGGTCGGGGATCCATGGTAATTTTGTTGTGTTAAGTAAAACTTTTCTTATCACTTGAATCCCTCTTACCCCCCCTTTTGTTGGAGCTCTATATGGCCTGCATGATTAGCCTGACAAAGTATAATAAGAAAACATCTGGTCTGGGACCCATGGTAACTAGGTTGTGTTTAAATAGTACTATTCTTAGAACTGTAATCCCTGTTACTCCACCTATCAAGGGAGGTCTATATGGCCTGCATGATTACCCTGACAAAGTATAACAACAAGACACACGGTGTTGGACCCATGGTAACTAGCTTGTGTTAATTAGTACTTTTCTTCTTTTCTTTTAATCCCTGTTACCCCCCCCTATCGGGGGAGGTCTATATGGCCTGCCTGATTACCCTGAAAAAATATAATAAGACATGCGGTCTGGGACCCATGTTAACTAGGTTGTGTTTTAAGTAGTACCATTCTTAGCACTTTAATCTCTGTAACTCCCCCTATTTGGGGAGGTCTATATGGCCTGAATGATTACCCATACAAAATATAATAATAAGACATCTGCTCTGGGTCTTGGACCCATGGTAACTATGTTGTGTTAAGTAGTAGTGTCCTTAGCATTTTAATAGCTGTTACTCATACTCACCCTATTGGTGGAGGTCTATATTGCCTGCATGATTACCCTTACAAAATATAATAACAAAACATGCGGTCTGGGACCCATGGTAACTAGGTTGTGTTAAGTAGTAATTTCCTTAGCATTTTAATACCTTTTAGGGGAGGTCTATATGGCCTGCATGATTACCCTTACAAAATATAATAACAAAACATGCGGTCTGGGACCCATGGTAACTAGGTTGTGTTAAGTATTACTCTTCTTAGCATTTTAATACCTGTTACTCACCCTATTGTGGGAGGTCTATATGGCCTGCATGATTACCCATACAAAATATAATAAGACATATGCTCTGGGTCTGGGTTGTGTTAACTTAAGTAGTACTTTTCTTAGCATTTTAATACCTCTTACACCCTGTCGGGGGAGGTCTATATGGCCTGCATGATTATCCTGACAAAGTATAACAACAAGGCACGTGGTGTGGGACCCATGGTAACTAGCTTGTGTTAATTAGTACTGTTCTTAGCATTTTAATACCTGTTACTCACCCTATTGGGGGAGGTCTATATGGCCTGCATGATTACCCTTTACAAAATATAATAACAAAAACAGAATTTATGCTTACCTGATAAATTACTTTCTCTTACGGTGTATCCAGTCCAAGGATTCATCCTTACTTGTGGGATATTCTCATTCCCTACAGGAAGTGCAGAGCTGTCCATATAGCTCCCCCCCAGGCTCCGCCCCCCCAGTCATTCGACCGACGGTTAGGAGAAAAAGGAGAAACCATAGGGTGCAGTGGTGACTGTAGTTTTATAAAAATAAATTTGAACCTGACTTAATTGCCAGGGCGGGCCGTGGACTGGATACACCGTAAGAGAAAGTAATTTATCATGTAAGCATAAATTCCAATGCCAAAGCTTTAGGACACGGATGAAGGGAGGGAACAAGTCAGGTAACCTAAACGGAAGGCACCACTGCTTGCAAAACCTTTCTCCCAAAAATAGCCTCTGAAGAAGCAAAAGTATCGAATTTGTAAAATTTGGCAAAAGTATGCAGTGAAGACCAAGTCGCTGCCTTACAAATCTGTTCTACAGAAGCCTCATTCTTGAAAGCCCATGTGGAAGCCACAGCTCTGGTGGCATGAGCTGTAATTCGTTCAGGAGGCTGCTGTCCAGCAGTCTCATATGCCAAATGGATGATGCATTTCAGCCAGAAGGAAAGAGAGGTAGCAGTCGCTTTTTGACCTCTCCTCTTGCCAGAATAGACAACAAACAAGGATGATGTTTGTCTGAAATCTTTGGTTGCTTTTAAATAGAATTTTAAAGCACGAACCACATTGAGATTGTGTAATAGTCGTTCCTTCTTAGAAACTGGATTAGGACACAGAGAAGGAACAATGATTTCCTGGTTAATATTCTTATTAGAAACCACTTTTGGAAGGAAACCAGGTTTGGTACACAAAACAACCTTATCTGCATGGAACACCAGATAGGGTGAATTACACTGCAAAGCAGACAATTCTGAAACTCTTCGAGCAGAAGAAATAGCTAGCAAAAACAAAACTTTCCAAGATAATAACTTAATATCTATGGAATGTAAAGGTTCAAACGGAACCCCTTGAAGAACTGAAAGAACTAAATTTAGACTCCATGGAGGAGCCACAGGTTTATAGACAGGCTTGATTCTGACTAAAGCCTGTGCAAATGCTTGAACGTCTGGTACTTCTGCCAGACGCTTGTGTAACAGGATAGACAGAGCAGATATCTGTCCCTTTAAGGAACTAGCTGACAACCCTTTCTCCAATCCTTCTTGGAGAAAAGACAATATCCTGGGAATCCTAATCTTACTCCACGAGTAACCCTTGGATTCACACCAACAAAGATATATATATATTTTATGGTAAATTTTCCTGATGACAGGCTTTCTAGCCTGGATCAGAGAATCTATAACTGATTCAGAGAACCCACGCTTAGAATTAAGCGTTCAATCTCCAAGCAGTCAGTTGCAGAGAAACTAGATTTGGATGCTTGAATGGACCCTGTATTAGAAGATCCTGCCTCGATGGCAGTGTCCTTGGTGGAACAGATGACATGTCCACTATGTCTGCATACCAAGTCCTGCATGGCCACGCAGGCGCTATCAAAATTACTGAAGCCTTCTCCTGTATGATTCTGGCTACCAGCCGAGGGAGAAGGGAAAACGGTGAAAAGACATAAGCCAGATTGAAGGACCAAGGCGCTACTAGAGCATCTATCAACGCCGCCTTGGGGTCCCTGGACCTGGATCCGTAAAGAGGAAGTTTGGTGTTCTGACGGGATGCCATCAGATCCAACTCTGGAATGCCCCATAGCTGGGTCAGCTGAGCAAAAACCTCCGGGTGGAGTTCCCACTCCCCTGGGTGAAAGGTCTGACGACTCAGAAAATCCGCCTCCCAGTTGTCTACTGTAGTGGTTCACACCTAATTCACTTGTAAGGTCTTAAAGCACAGTTATATTGAAATATAAATTCCAAGCACTGAACTTTAAATGTTATACCAGTGAAACAGGTCTCATTTCTTACAAATAAAGTTTTGAGTACAATAAAGAAATGGTACTTGAGAAGATAACATTGTTTAAAAATAAATTTTATTATACAGAAAAATCAGCTTACAGAAGTAATATAAAATTAAATTAATTTAAATCCAATATACACACAGAGTTAAAAGATTTTTAGTTTAAACTTGCTTTCAATAACAATTATTACATACCACTCGAAATGACTTCTTTGCAACCAAATCTTATCCTTAGAGATGCTCTATAATATCCTGTCAGTGTCACCTGCCTCATGTTTACAACAAGGTGTTTTTATAGTTTTTTATTTGGATGACGTCATCATTTATTGTTTTCTTTTTATATGTATTTTTAGCATCATTTTAACATCAACAAAACTTGTCTAGCTTTTTCTATCTTCAACTATGTGGCTGTGATAATTTTGTCTCACCAAACTTCAGAGAAAATTTAATAAAAAATAAAATAAATGGAATGTTGCTCTATTCTTGTAAACAGCTAATAAACATAACTTGTTCTATTAGCATGTTCAAGGTGAGCATTTACTTTTAGTAATTGAAATGAAAAGTATGGATTAAACCTCTATGAATGATAATAATAAATCTTATGAGAGATACTTATTAAGTCTCTTTTATATAAGCAATGATTCATTAATATTGTCAAAAAAAAGAAAAATTGAGAAAAAATCCTTTATATTCAGGATAAGAAACGAAGTGATAGAGTTCAACTCTAGATAAAGTAATGGTAATATATCTTTCCTTAAGTTTCACGCACTCACACAAACACTCTAAAATATATATACAAAGTTCCAGCACACACGCAATATTGACCAGCAAGGAGGAGGTTAATTCAGTGTAATGCACCTCAGGTAAGTAAAAACACTTAGCGTTATTTTTGGGAACCTTATGATTTGTATACAATACGATACCCAAACCAGCGTGGTGACAAGACCAGATTTTCCCAGGAACGATGGTGTAGCGTGGAGAGCGGTAATAACAGCGGAGTAAGTGCTAAACCGGAGATTAGTAGAGAGCGGCGTTCCGGTAGCAGCTTGTGTGAGTGCGGCTTAAGCCGCGTGTGATAGAGTTCCGGTAGCGTAGGGATACGATTAGCAGTATCAGTCCAAAAGAATCAGGAAAGAAGTGCAGCAAACTTTGAGATACAAACAGCCTTCAAAAAATAAAATACTTATGACCTGAAAGGGAAAAGTAAACTGCTTGGAAAGAGCAGTAGCACAGGATGAGAGAATCCACTTTAATTTTCAGGCACTGAGTAATGGAAAAGCACTTCCTTAAATAGGAGGAAGTGCTGATAGTCAGAAAGTCTTAAAGGGATATCACATCCCCCCCTTCTCAGGGAATCACCCCCGGGGATTCCAGACCAGGTTTAAGGGGGTAACGATGATGAAATGACTTCACCAGACGAGGGGCATGAACTTCTGAATGAAGATGCCAGGAATCATCCTCTGGACCATAACCCTTCCATCTGATGAGATATTCCAATCTTTGTCGTCGAATCCTAGAATCCAGTATTGATTCAACTTCAAATTCCTCTTGAAGATCCACTGAGATAGGAGGCGGAAGATCAACTGCCGTGCGTGTCATTGAATGAAAAGGTTTCAATAATGAAATATGGAAGGTGGGATGAAACTTGTAATCCTTGGGTAATGTGAGCTTGACCACATTGGGATTTATTATCTGCTCTATAGGGTAAGGTCCCAGGAACTGGTTAGCCAATTTCTTGCTAGGGACCTGAAGTTTGAGGTTTTTAGTAGAGAGTAACACTAAGTCACCTATTTTATATTCAGGTCCAATCGAATGTTTCCGATCATAGTATTTCTTTTGGTATTCCTTAGCCTCAGCTAGATGTGTTTTCAATACTTTCAATCGATCTTGAAGTTTGGAAGAAAAATCTAAAGCTGAAGGGGAATTCACTGTTTTGTGGGACAAGGTTATAGTGTTAGGATGGTACCCATAAGTTGCGAAAAAGGGGGATGTTTTGGTTGAGGAACACAATGAATTATTATGAGTAAATTCTGCCATAGGGAGGTAAATTAGCCAGTCATCTTGCAAATGTGAAATATAACAACGTAAAAAGTGTTCAATGGTCTGGTTCAGTCTTTCTGTCAATCCATTTGTCTGTGGATGGAAAGCAGTAGTGTAGCGATGATCAATTTTCAGTAGCTTACACAAAGATCTCCAGAAGGAAGAGGTGAATTGGGTACCCCTATCAGTAATAATATTAGAGGGTAAACTGTGTAGTCTTACAACCTGATCAAGAAATACTTTAGCTGTAGTCATGGCAGTTGGTAATCCCTTGAGTGGAATAAAATGAGCCAGTCTTGTTAAATGGTCGACTACTACCATGATAGTGTTATATTGTTGTGATGCAGGTAACTCCACTATAAAATCCATGGCAATAGTACTCCATGGTTTATCTGGAATGGGCAGAGGTCTGAGTAACCCTATGGGTTTTTTATGTTCAATTTTATTTCTAGCACAATTCTCACACCTAGAGACGTAATCATAAATATATTTATTCATCCCTGGCCACCAAAACTTACGACGGCTAAGTTCAATGGTTTTCTGTATCCCTGGGTGACCAGATAAGGTGTCATCATGGGTGTGTGTGAGAATGGAAGATCTTATTTTCTCAGGTACGTATAACTTTTCCTCATGATAAAAAAGACCTGTAGTAGGATCTTTTGAACAATTCTGTAATGGTATTGAATCATGTTTTAGAGCAGTGTAAATCTCTTCTTCTAAGGGTGTTAAGGTACCTATTATCTTTTCTGGAGGGATAGTGAAGTTAGGTTGTTCATGAGGAAGTAACTCATGAATACGAGAAAGTGCATCTGCCTTTGTGTTTTGACTCCCTGGTTTATAAGTTATTAAAAAGTTAAAGCGATCTAGAAAAAGTGACCACCTTGCTTGTCTAGCTGTTAAAGTCTTATTCTTCTTTAAGTATTCTAAGTTTTTATGATCAGTATAAATAAGGAATGGAATTACTGATCCTTCTAGTAGGTGTCTCCATTGTTCTAGTGAACACTTAATAGCAAGGAGTTCTTTATCTCCAACACTATAGTTAGCTTCAGCACAAGTCAAAGTTCTTGAATAGAACGCAATGGGATGAACTTCACCTGTCTCCTTATTTTGTTGGGAAAGAATAGCCCCAATGCCTGTGTTCGATGCATCAACTTCCAACAGGAATTGTTGATCAAATTTAGGCAGTGTTAGTATTGGAGCTGTTGAGAACATTTCCTTAAGACTATCAAAAGTCTTCTGGGCTTGTTCAGACCACTTAAAGCGATGTTTTATACTAGTTAATTGTGTTAATGGTCTTATTACTGAGGAGAAGTTTTTAATAAATTTACGGTAATAGTTTGCGAAACCAATAAATCGCTGTAATGCTTTTACTGTAGTGGGTGTAGGCCAGTCTTTAATTGCGGCTACTTTTTCAGGATCCATTTCTATCTTGTTTGGGGTAATTATATAACCCAAAAACTTTATTTTAGAGACATGGAAAACACATTTTTCCAGCTTTGCATATAACTTATGCTCCTTGAGACGAGTAAGAACCCACCTAACATGTTTTTCATGTTCTATGGAAGATTTCGAATAAATCAGAATATCATCTAGATATATGATGACACAGATATCCATTAGATCATGAAAAATCTCGTTGATAAAATGTTGGAAGGTTGCGGGAGCATTGCTTAGACCAAAGGGCATTACGTTATACTGGAAAAGACCATAACGGGTTCTGAACGCGGTTTTCCATTCGTGTCCTTCCTTTATGCGAATAAGATTATAAGCGCCCTTTAGATCTAATTTTGAGTAGATCGTGGCCTCATTTAATCTTTCTAGTAACTCTGGTATGAGAGGTAGAGGATACCTATTTTTAATTGTTATTTCATTCAATGCCCTGTAGTCAATAATAGGTCTTATTGTTCCATCTTTGTTGCGTACTAAAAACAGTCCTGCAGCAGCAGGGGATGTTGAGTGTGAGATGAACCCTTTTCGCAAGTTTTCATCTAAATATGATCTTAGATATACTAATTCTTCTTGTGAAAGAGGGTAAATCTTTCCATGTGGTATTTGAGATCCCGGTATTAAATCAATGGGACAGTCAAATTCCCTATGTGGTGGGAGGTTTTCTGCCTCCTTGAGGTCAAACACCTCTGCCAGGTCCTGATAAATTTGAGGCAGCTCATGTTCTATAGTAGAGATTACCTGATATGGAAAACAAGTTTTTAGACAATAGTCAGAGTTAAAGTTTACTTGTGATGATGACCAGTCAATATGAGGATTATGTATTTGTAACCAGCTAAATCCTAAAATGATAGTATGCATGTAGATAGGTATGAGGTCAAAAGTAATATATTCAGAATGTCCTTGGTCAGTTGTTATGAGTAAAGGGATTGTCTGATGGGTAATGGGGCCCTGTTGTATAATAGAACCATCAATAAGTTTAACTGAAACAGGTTGTGTTTTGACAACAGTTGGAATTTTATTGAGCTTAACATATGCTATATCTATATAATTTCCTGACGCCCCGGAATCAATCAAAGCGTTAGATCTCACGTTTTTCTGATCCCACTGTAAAGAAAAGGTGAGAGTGAGATGTGGATTTTGGGTAATGTGAAAAATTTTGTGATTGAAACTACCCTTACCCTTTTTCTGTCTCAATAGAGATGGACAATTTGTGAGTGGTCTTTTTGTCCACAATAAAGACAGAGATTTTCTAATCTGCGTCTGGTTTTTTCTTCTGGGGTTAGAGGACCCCTTATAGTTCCAATCTCCATAGGAACCTGGTTTGAAACAGCTTTTTCCATGGTTGTAGAACAGGGATAAGAACGTCTGGGCACAACTTCATAGGAAGCTCTTTCAGCCTTTCTTTCACGTAACCTTCGGTCCAAAGTGGTGCTTAATTTCATCAACCCATTCAGTGTGTCAGGCATCTCTAATCGTGACAATTCATCTTTAAGGGATTCAGAGAGACCCAATCTGAATTGGTTCTTTAAGCTGATCTCGTTCCATTGAGAGTCATCTAACCACATTTGAAATTCAGTAATATATTCTTCAATGTTTCTTTTCCCCTGTCTCATAGATCTTAATTTATTTTCAGCTGTTATTTGAGTGTGGGAATCCTCATACAAGGCAGTCATAGCTAAAAAAAATTCTTCAAGCGAATCTAATATTGGATGTTCACTTTCAAAGAATCTATTGGCCCAGGAGCGTGGCTCCCCCTGGAGGAAGGAAATAGTGGTACAGACCTTTATCCTTTCACTATGATATGTTTTAGGTCTAAGTGAGAAAATAAGTTTGCATGCACTTTCAAAATCCCTGAAATCGCTGCGCTTGCCAGAGAAGGGTTGTGGGTATTGTATATGAGGTTCAGCAATTCCTGCTTCTTTCCCTGACATACAATCTTTTATTAAGGTTTTGAGAGCTTTATTTTCAGTTTGTACATCTGTTAAGGCTCTAGCAAGATATTCAAGTTTTTGATGAATATTAGAAAATTCATTTTTAATTTCATTTGGATCCATCTTCCAAATAATAAAAAAATAAACTTTATTTTTGGGGCCTGAAAATTCTGTGATAATTTTGTCTCACCAAACTTCAGAGAAAATTTAATAAAAAATAAAATAAATGGAATGTTGCTCTATTCTTGTAAACAGCTAATAAACATAACTTGTTCTATTAGCATGTTCAAGGTGAGCATTTACTTTTAGTAATTGAAATGAAAAGTATGGATTAAACCTCTATGAATGATAATAATAAATCTTATGAGAGATACTTATTAAGTCTCTTTTATATAAGCAATGATTCATTAATATTGTCAAAAAAAAGAAAAATTGAGAAAAAATCCTTTATATTCAGGATAAGAAACGAAGTGATAGAGTTCAACTCTAGATAAAGTAATGGTAATATATCTTTCCTTAAGTTTCACGCACTCACACAAACACTCTAAAATATATATACAAAGTTCCAGCACACACGCAATATTGACCAGCAAGGAGGAGGTTAATTCAGTGTAATGCACCTCAGGTAAGTAAAAACACTTAGCGTTATTTTTGGGAACCTTATGATTTGTATACAATACGATACCCAAACCAGCGTGGTGACAAGACCAGATTTTCCCAGGAACGATGGTGTAGCGTGGAGAGCGGTAATAACAGCGGAGTAAGTGCTAAACCGGAGATTAGTAGAGAGCGGCGTTCCGGTAGCAGCTTGTGTGAGTGCGGCTTCAGCCGCGTGTGATAGAGTTCCGGTAGCGTAGGGATACGATTAGCAGTATCAGTCCAAAAGAATCAGGAAAGAAGTGCAGCAAACTTTGAGATACAAACAGCCTTCAAAAAATAAAATACTTATGACCTGAAAGGGAAAAGTAAACTGCTTGGAAAGAGCAGTAGCACAGGATGAGAGAATCCACTTTAATTTTCAGGCACTGAGTAATGGAAAAGCACTTCCTTAAATAGGAGGAAGTGCTGATAGTCAGAAAGTCTTAAAGGGATATCATAGTGGCCTTGATAATCTGTTATACAAGAGTTTAGACATACGCACTTTAAATTGCAAGGAGCATCCATTTTAGAGCTATAAATTCAAGGTTGAATCAACCTCCATTTTAAATCATATAACATCTTATGTTAAGACTAGTTAGTTGGTTAGTATGTTAGCAGACAGATAATAAAAACCTTTTATATTGTAAAAGACTTTTGTTTAAACATATAAAAGTATTCAGTTATACATTGTACATATTGTACATCATTTAAACATATATTTGAATATAATCATACATATATTGCAAAATAAGCATATTAAAGATTATATTTTTCACAATTTATGTGAACAGGCTCTTATAACAAGGTACAGTCTTTATGTATAGAAGCTGTACATGATAGATTTAAAAGAAATCTATCATTTATAGTTAGTTATAAATGTCTTGCTGAAAGAATGTATTTCTTACTGTTGGCATATTTATCAAGTGAATATCAATATTAATTTGCAATCTAGCATTACATAGCAGCTTTTATTGAGATAAGCATGCTATAAACAAAGTTTATTTGCAAAGTTATGCATTGTTAACTAAAAATTACATTTACAAGCACAGGTATATCACAGGGTTAATGAAAGCCTGTTACAGCCCCTCCAATACATTCTTGAAGAAAAGATAAGAAAGTGTCCAGCCCTTCGTTCCCACAGAAAAAGAAATGCGTCATTAATGTCCGGGATTCAGCAGAGTAACGGACATGAAATCAAAGTGTCCTTAATAATGCAAACAAAATAAAGTCAGACATTAATGATCCAGGAATTAAACTGAACTTTTTCATAATCTTCTTTAAGTAGGAGTATATCTGTAATTAATTCATGAAGCGTTGAGCCAGATAGAACATCTTGTTTGTATTCCGTTATGGAAATTATTGCAGCAAACTTTTTTTCTTCTCTGGATTGAAGAATCAGGATTTTGTTTGTAATCCATTTTGGGAAGTTTGAAGCAAACTATTAGTTGAATAGAAACGTTTTACTCCTGCGCCAGTAAGAAAAACAGTTGGATCCCAGCCAATGTAAGTATGACGGATTCATACAAATAAGAAATCTCCATAAAGCTTCGTTGAACCATATTAGTATTTCTTTTATAAGTTACAAGATTATAACGTTAAATAACTGTAAATCCTTAGGTTACAAAGTTTAAATCCTCCTCATATGAAGATGACTTGCCATTTAGTAATACGTCATAAATAAATTCTCCAAAATATCCATTTGATAGAAATTGGTTAATTGGTGTATGATTCATTAGTGGATGAGTTATAGATGTCCAGTTAGCTTGGCATTTCTTGCTTGGAGAAATATCCTCATAAAAATGTGTGTCGTAGGAGTACATTTATTACTTTCCTTTTAAATGAGAAAAAGAAACAAAAAAAACGTGCACATTCCTCATTCTTGATTCTGCGTTAATGCAAAGACACTGATAACAATTTGTAATTCAAGGTTTTTTAAGTCAAGTAGATAATAAATTGTAATCCACAGGTTTTCTTCGTGAAAATAAAGGATTATTAATGTTTCTAACCAATAAGTTTATACTGGTTACATTTACAATAAAAATAAATTTATAATAAAAATAATAAATCTTTACTTCTACAGATGTTATTGGCATATAAATTATAGCTTAACAAGATATATACATATAGCAAATATGAATTATAGCATAACATGATAATAAGCTTGCCGTTTCTTTTCTACTATTTTATTCAAAAGAAAACAGGTTGACAAATAATTGCTTATTATTATTTTTTACTTAGATTTTCTCCTAGGAAGAAAGGACAAAAATTCTAAATAAAATGATACACAATACTATGGCTATTAATACATAGTACATATTCCCAGTATGTCTCCAAAAATACCATTCCCCACTGTAGCTAAACCTTCTCCAATTTTTGAAATAACATTACCCAATGCTGGCATTATTGGAATCAATGATTTACCTAAAGTTCTAATCCAGGTAGGAAAGTCCCCTTTATGCAAGTCAATTCTTAAGAGGTCTGCATGTGCCCTTTTAATCAAATTCTCAATTGCTTTATGGGAGGAGCCCAATCTCACTTGCATGTTATGTAAATGAGCCCAGAGTGCTGTCATGTATGGAATTTGCAATGTAATATGGGGTACCTGCATTGTTAAATGTGATCTAGCATGTATATTCTTAATCACAGGTGGTGTTAAAATTGTATTATAACGCTCTACAGATTCATTAACAGTTACCATTGTAGCTTGCAGCATTGGGATTTTACAATCATTTTGACTAGTAATCACAACATATGATCCATTATGAATTGGTTCTATGCGAGTGTATGGTGATTGTAGAGGCATAATTTTAACAGTACAATCAGAGTCTTGTTTATCAACACCACATGTTTTTCGTTTGTAGACATTTTCACATACTAAATATCCTAGATCAACACAATTTTCTGTTTCAACATATTCCCAGCTATTATCATCTCATAATATATATATTTCCCATACACAATCTTCTGGGTTATTTGTTATTCTACGCTTTAATTCTCTTATAAATCATTGATTTTGAAATATGCAGCATAATTTCTGTTTGTTTTACCGTTAGACTTAATTGTGTAGAAATTTCTATAACATTTAATAGTGTAATATCAATGTGTCCTTCTTGTAAAGTTAACCTTATAGCTGTCAAATAATTTAGTATTGTTACTGCTTTCATTTCTTCATCTACCATTGTAAAATCAGACATCTCTGCAGTTAGCATTTTTATCATGTGATCTCTTAAGATCATCAATCCTCTCTTTACGTCTTCATCATTAATATCTGAAATTTCACTGACAATTAATACTGCATCACTTAATAAGTGCCCTGTCAATATCTGAACTTCAGCATTAGACATTAACTGCCTTTTATTTGTTTTTTCTTCTGTATTACAATCATCTGGAATTATATTCTCTATTGTAATATATGTTACATTATCAAATATATTATTTGTTCCCCAAACAGCTTCATCATAAGTCATATCTGTCACATTTTGCTTATAACATTTAGCATATTTACACGGTATGTCATCAACTGTTATATTTACATCCATTTGTAGTTTCATACTTGCAATTACTACTTTTACTGGATATTTTATCTATGAGACATTTCTGAAACAGGGAATATATTACATTATTTTTGTTAATAATGTGATGTTTTGTCACGCACCAAAACCCAGGTATGCCTACATAATGTAGGAACCCCTTATCAATGTCTTTAGGTTAAAAACAAAAATATGTCCTTGATTCCTTAAGGTAGAAACAACAGGATGTACATTGATAGTTTGTTTCCAAGACATAAATGCCCTTTTTAATTAGATCTTCAACTGTTATATTACAAAGATTGTTCTTTTCTTTGCATGAGTGACTGTAATACATTGTATTTAAGAAAGCTGCTTATCTTGGCTTTGTACATGTATCCCATTCTTTTAGATTCAAAAACATTTCATCTTTTCCTTTCTAATTCCATTCTGTAGGTAATGCTTGCTCTCGCAGTCTTCCAGTCTGTTGATCCACTACTTCAAGCTGAAGTTTCTCAAATAGTTGCAGGTATCCTTCATCTCTATGTAACTCTGGTGTCCACCATTCTGAATAAAGTGTGTTAGTGCAAAACACTGCTCCATTATATGATTTTACTCCTCCAGGAAACCTGTATTCCTCCTCCTCTGCGTTTTCCCAGAATGCAATGCGAGGATCTGTGTGATTTTCAGGAAAGAAGCCTTTTTGAGTTAATTGTCCTGTGTTTAGATAAAAAAATAGGATATTCTTTATACTTGACTTTGTCAATTGTAATCCCAGGACGTGGACATTGATCTGCTTTTATTTCTTTTGCAGGCTATCTCCTTGTCCCTTGAAAGTCCACAAAATAGCAATGTGCAAATGTTGAAAAACACATTTTTTCTTTGTATGTCTTTTGTTTCCAGTATTCTTGCAAAGGCAAATCATATTCCAAAGTCTTTGCTTGTATCATTTCCATTTGCCCATTTATGTGATCTTTTATACCAATTTTCTTCCCATTTGAGTTGTGATCTTTTCTTTCTTTGATATTACTGTTGAATCTATCAATATGACTTGAGATATTCCTAATACTTTTTGCTTTTGTATTATAGGTTTTGGAAATGGTTTCCAATAAATTCCTTGCAGTAGCCCATTCATCTTTATTTCTACAGGTTGCAGATTGTAATGTACAGCTCTTTTTAGTCTTGATATTGTTGTTACAGCATCATCTCGAGCTTTTGTTTGATTCCATGCCAGAACAGCTCCAGGTCTCTTTGCAAGACTATTCCACTGTAGACAAAAAACTAACATGCAGGTTGATATCAAGATAAGGAGAAGTATAAAAAGTATCAGTACTGTATATCCCAATATTTTAAGATTTTTATAACTGAACAAGTTCTTTAACATTTTTAGTCCTTGTTGTTGTATCAGTGTTTGTACTGATAGCATAGTATTTATGATAGGTAAAACAGGATTAGATCTTGTAACTGGTGTTGGTGTATCAAATGAATCTACTTCAGTTATTTGATCACCTTCTTCAACATCATAATAAAAAAAGGTGTTATAGTCTCTGGATTTGAAGAAAATTGCATCATTTAAGATTGATTATTAATCCGGTTTGCTTCATTCAGAGTAACCCACTGAGAGTAAGTCAGAGGGTTTGTCATCTTCTAACTCAAATTTAGAAGCTGGTTTTAAGTTTTCAATGCTGACAATTCTGTCTTTTCCTTGTTTGTCTTCTATAATCAAAGTCCTTAGGTTAATGACATGTTTTACCTTTGTAGGTTTCCATCTTGGCCATAAAGGTTTCGCTGCTTGAACTCTTTCCTGGACAAACTGACCAACCTGTGGTGTCCAAGCTCATAAAAGGTTAGGTGTAAAAGCAGGTTGTGCAAAAAAATCACGTATTTCTTGTAAAATAGATAATTGCTCTAATCTCCCTGGTGCAGAAAGGTACTCAGTATTAAACATTGTATTCATAGGTATACCATATAACAATTTATAAGGTGTTTTCCCAGAAATAACAGAAGGTATATTATTTAAACCTACTTGTACATAAGTTAACAGGGGATACCACTGTTTTGGGCGGTTAGTTAGTAACTTGGTTAACAATCGTTTTACCTCAGTATTTTTCCTTTCAACAACCCCACTACTTTGGGGATGATAAGGTGCACTGATTTCCCATTTTATATCAAAAGACTTAGCCCACTCTTGTGCTTGAGTAGATGTTAAAGCTGATCCAGCATCTGAGTGTAGGGCTTTAGGTTTACCAATACTTACTAAGGAATTGAGACTATCAAGCGTGGTACTAGCCGTGGCACTTTTAACAGGGTATAACCATATGAACCTTGTACAAGCATCAACATATACTAACACATATTTATACCCATGTGAAGTAGGTAAAAGCCCTATGTGATCTAAATAAATCAGATCAAATGGCTTATTATGAATTTCTTTAACAATGTATGGTTGTTTATAGTGATTTGGATTATTAACAAGGAGACATGCTTTACAACTCCCTATAACTCTTATGACCGTTTCCTTCATATTAGGCCACCAATATTTTGACTTTAGGGTAAATAAGACTTTATCTCGCCCTAAATGAGGATGTCCAATACTAGAATAGGCCATCTCTGTTATGTTCCATCTGTCTATGACAGGGGGAATAATCAATTGTTAGTCTCCAATCTTAACCATACAATGTTTGTCTTTTAATTCATAAAGATATTTTTTAGGATAACCAGGTGGATTAGGTCTGGTTTTATCCAAGCAAGCATTTAACTCTGTGTCAAGATTACTGGTTGCTGTCATTCGAGTTTTAACTGCATTTACTGCATATTTTTACTTACACTTTGTGCAAGAGTATCTGCAAATATATTGCCTTCTGTATGCAAAGAAGAACCTAGCTTTCTATGAGCTGGTTCATGTACTACTTCAATATCAGGCTTTAGATCCAAATAAGCAGCAATTGCTTTCCATTTGACAATACGCTTTAATGGTTTTTCTTTGCAGTTAAAAAACCATTAGATTTCCAGATTCGTAAATCCTGAAATACAGATCTTGCCAGGTATGCAGAATCAGTTACAATCAACACTGGTCCTTTATCTAACAATGCTTCCTTCATAGCAAATGCTAATGCAGAAATTTCTGCAAATTAAGCTGAATGATCCCTTAAAGGGATTTGCCATGAACGCATCAAAGTCAGAGTGGGAGAATATTTTGCAATTCCTGCCCCAGCAGATTTATTTACTTTTTCTTTACTAGAAATTACTGCAGAACCATCAGTATAAAAAAATAGCAGAATAACGATTATTTGGATAAGTTTGTAAATTCCAACTTGAGGGTTGCTTTGGAGCTGGTAAATCATCTAGAGGTGTCAGATTCTTATCATGAATAAAATGTATCTGTGGGTCTTCCAAAATAGAAAACCATTTTATCCATCCATTCTTTAGTGCTTTCTTGTCTGGTATAGTCTGCTTTTGTAAGTTATCAAGTGAGGCTACTGATGTATGTACATATATATCTTTCCCCTGTGCAATCTGTCTTGACTTTAACAGTGTTATATTAACAGCTACCAAAAGCTTCTCTATCATAGTAAACTTTATCTCTGTTTTTGAATATACATAAGATAGAAGTGCTATTGGAATTGTCTCATTTACGTTATATAACCTTATATAGCTTGCATTCGGTGATATATTTATGTAATCTAATAGATCCTTAGTACTATCTCTTTGAGCTAAATACTCTGTTCTATTTACTTCCTCTTCCTGAGTCGTCCACTTAAAAAATATCCTTGGACTTTTTGTTTTAGATTTTATCTCCCTTGAGACTGCAGCATGCAGAGGTGCAATTAACACAATGAAATCAGGTATGAAAAACATTGCATAATTAAGTAAACAAATTATACTACTTAATTGTTTTAGAGAATGTGGATGTGTTAAAGCTGCTATTATGTCTTTATAATTATCAGATAATCCTCTCCCCCTTTCAGAAATTTCAAATCCCAAGAAAGTAACAGTATGTCCTGAAATTTGAGATTTCTTAAGAGATACTACATAACCTGCAGCATGTAATATAGTCAAAACCTGATCCAACACTGCTATGCTATGTGTTACTCCTCACTATCATGTGAAAAATATGTCATCCACATACACCTTCACTTCTGGAAATTTAGACAGTAAATTTACTACATCTGAAGTAAATAACGCACTCAAATTAAAAAATCCCTGAGGTAATCGGGTAAATACCAAAGTTTTGCCTCTCCAAGTAAAACCTGTTATCCAGTAACTATCTGGAGTAATAGGATGACTCCAAAATCCATTTGCCAAGTCTGACTTTGTCTTAAAAGTTTTCCTTTGCAAATTGTGTAAAATAAAAGGTGCATGTGTATTTTGTGTTGCCACCCGTGGTGTAACTCTGTTAGCTTCTCTATAGTCTAATACCATTCGCCAAGAACCAACCGGTTTGGGAACAGGGCAGACTGCTGAGTTCATTTGACTGTACTGTTCTTTTAGTACTCCTTGTTTAAGTAAATCATCAATGACTTTCTGTATATAGGGAATGGCTACACTATTGATTTTATACTGTGCCTGTTTCTTAGGAACTACTATGCCTGTAGCAATATGATGACTGATACCTTTACGATGCCCAACCTGATTTTCCCACTTCTGAAATATTTTAACATTTTTCTTTAAGCAAAAATCTAAGTTTCTAACATCAGATACTGCAGTATTATCCAATTGCATTTTCATAAATGCTGCTACATCAACTCTAGTAGTTAAAGGAAGTTCATCTTCCAGCTGCAATGAAATAAAATGTGCTACATCCTTATAAGCTATAAGAAAATCAGAATCAAGCTTAGGATGCTGAACTAATTCTAAGTGCACTCTTTTACCATTTATTTTTACCTGTGTATTACATGAGGGATAAGTACCTTCACCTTTTAAAGTCTGTATAGTTATATTTGCTAATACATCTTCTTTTAACATATCTGATTGTACTAAAGATATTTATGCTTGTGTATCTAAATACCCCTCATAAGTCTCTCCCCCATATTCTACTGTTAATTTACTTCATTCACCTTCAGACTCTTCTGGGATGTCTGGTAGTGATTTCTCTATTTGCCCTACTTTTTTAGTATTAGCTGCGGCAACTGAAATTTCACCCCTTTCAGTAGAATGAATCTCACGCTCCTGATATCTATCCTGACCCCTGTACCTTTTCCTCTATATCTTACACTACCATCTCCAAATCCATACCGATCTGGAGCCTTTTTTTTTTTTAAAATGGTCTCAATGTCCTGCGAGGAAATTCCTCATAAGGCAAATCTGAAGATTTGCTCTAAATAGTAATAAACTGATTTTCATTGGTGTAAGATGGAGGTGCTTGGGAGTAAGGTAGTGGAGGGTTAAATTTAGTTTGTTTCTGTGGATATTTTTCTCTTGCATTCTTTTTTACAAACTGAGCTCTGTTATTCTTTTGCTGGAAAATCTTTTCTCCTTTCCTTTTCTCTGCTATTCGAAGTTACTAGTGCATCTCCAGTCAGGTCCTTACCTACAAGTGTATAAGTATGTCTTAATATATATCAGGCATTTATTTAGGTCTCTCTGCTATAGGTACAGAGAGTATTTGTCTCTCTATATCCAAAATTAAGCCTTGTCCTTTAACATTTGGCTTTAAACAACCATGTCGTGATTATTTTAATTGTAAATCTCAGCTCTAATAAATATGCTGCTACAATGCCACTATTTATATTCATCATTCCTAAAATATCAGCAAGTGAAGCCAAAGTATCTTTACCTTGTGTCTTTACATGATATGCATAAATCACTGAATTCCACTTCCTTGCCTCAAATATAAAAACACACAAACCAGAGAATAAAATAGCATTAACTAATGTTCTATTTTGTGGAAGATAATAAGTTGGATAAACTCCAGCTAATGCATGAACTCTGTCATTTAACCACAAAGCTATGTCCTTCGGATTGCGTGGCATCACTCCAATTGTTGTTTTTATATTTCATATAGGAATTCCTGCAGCTTCAGCAAAAAAACAAAACAAAAAAAAAACTTGCTCCAGACATTTTCACTATTTAAAACCTGAGCTTACATATAACCTAAACATTGTATCACATTAAAAAGGTTTTCCCTCTCAGCTTGCTCATATTCTGCAGCTGGTATTATTTATTTTCCCTTTACTGGACTATACAAACTAGATCTAGGAGTACCCCACATCTCAATTCAGGCTAAAGCCTTTTGGGCAATGTCTTTGTATTACTGTAGCAATAACAGGAGGTCTGCCTAAAATCTCTACTATACCATCATAAGAAACATTTGTATTTCTATTTGTTGCACGATCAAAATCTGCATCTATAGTGTGATATATAGGTTGTTGCAAAACTACTCCAGCAGCATTAGCAAAGTTTAAATGAATTAAACCATAACTGTATCTCCAAAGCAATAACCTCATAATTTCCAATGACTCTACCATTCTGCATTTTAAACACATAATTGAGTTTCAAAAGATTCTGCAAATCCTGATTAGCCATGATATTTTAGCACCTTCCCTCACGTGTGAGGGGACCCAGGTAAAATTATAATAATTATTATAAAACATATATTACCTCTCAAAACACCCAGGGACGCCAATTGTAGTGGTTCACACCTAATTCACTTGTAAGGTCTTAAAGCACAGTTATATTGAAATATAAATTCCAAGCACTGAACTTTAAATGTTATATCAGTGAAACAGGTCTCATTTCTTACAAATAAAGTTTTGAGTACAATAAAGAAATGGTACTTGAGAAGATAACATTGTTTAAAAATAAATTTTATTATACAGAAAAATCAGCTTACAGAAGTAATATAAAATTAAATTAATTTAAATCCAATATACACACAGAGTTAAAAGATTTTTAGTTTAAACTTGCTTTCAATAACAATTATTACATACCACTCGAAATGACTTCTTTGCAACCAAATCTTATCCTTAGAGATGCTCTATAATATCCTGTCAGAGTCACCTGCCTCATGTTTACAACAAGGTGTTTTTATAGTTTTTTATTTGGATGACATCATCATTTATTGTTTTCTTTTTATATGTATTTTTAGCATCATTTTAACATCAACAAAACTTGTCTAGCTTTTTCTATCTTCAACTATGTGGCCTTGATAATCTGTTATACAAGAGTTTAGACATACGCACTTTAAATTGCAAGGAGCATCCATTTTAGAGCTATAAATTCAAGGTTGAATCAACCTCCATTTTAAATCATATAACATCTTATGTTAAGACTAGTTAGTTGGTTAGTATGTTAGCAGACAGATAATAAAAACCTTTTATATTGTAAAAGACTTTTGTTTAAACATATAAAAGTATTCAGTTATACATTGTACATATTGTACATCATTTAAACATATATTTGAATATAATCATACATATATTGCAAAATAAGCATATTAAAGATTATATTTTTCACAATTTATGTGAACAGGCTCTTATAACAAGGTACAGTCTTTATGTATAGAAGCTGTACATGATAGATTTAAAAGAAATCTATCATTTATAGTTAGTTATAAGTGTCTTGCTGAAAGAATGTATTTCTTACTGTTGGCATATTTATCAAGTGAATATCAATATTAATTTGCAATCTAGCATTACATAGCAGCTTTTATTGAGACAAGCATGCTATAAACAAAGTTTATTTGCAAAGTTATGCATTGTTAACTAAAAATTACATTTACAAGCACAGGTATATCACAGGGTTAATGAAAGCCTGTTACACTACTCCTGGGATGTGAATTGCAGATAGATGGCAGGAGTGATCCTCCACCAATTTGATGATCTTGGTTACTTCCTTCATCGCTAGGGAACACTTTGTTCCTCCCTGATGATTGATGTACGCTACAGTCGTGATGTTGTCCGACTGAAATCTGATGAATTTGGCCGCCGCTAGTTGAGGCCATGCCTGGAGCGTGTTGAATATCGCTCTCAGTTCCAAAATGTTTATCGGGAGAAGAGATTCTTCCCGAGACCATAGGCCCTGAGCTTTCAGGGAGTCCCAGACCGCATCCCAGCCTAACAGACTGGCATCGGTCGTGACAATGATCAACTCCGGTCTACGGAAGCACATTCCTTGAGACAGGTGATTCTGAGACAACCACCAGAGAAGAGAATCTCTGGTTTTCTGGTCCAGTTGTATTTGAGGAGACAAATCTGCATAATCCCCATTCCACTGTTTGAGCATGCACAGTTGCAGTGGTCTGAGATGAATTCGGGCAAAGGGGACAACGTCCATTGCCGCAACCATTAATCCGATTACCTCCACGCACTGAGCCACAGAAGGCCGAGGAATAGAATGAAGAACTCGGCAAGTAGTTAAAAGCTTTAAATTACTGACCTCCGTCAGAAATATTTTCATTTCTACCGAGTCTATTAGTGTTCCCAGGAAGGGAACCCTTGTGAGCGGGGACAGAGAACTTTTTTCGACGTTCACCTTCCACCCGTGAGACCTTAGAAAGGCCAGAATGATTTCTGTATGAGCGTTGGCTCTTTGAAAAGATGACGCCTGACTTAAGATGTCGTCCAGGTAAGGTGCTACTGCAATGCCCCGCGGTCTTAGTACCGCCAAAAGGGACCCTAGCACTTTTGTGAAAATTCTTGTAGCAGTGGCCAACCCGAAAGGAAGGGCCACGAACTGGTAATGCTTGTCCAGAAAGGCGAACCTTAGGAACTGATGGTGATCTTTGTGGATAGGTATATGAAGGTATGCATCCTTTAAATCCTTTAAATCCACCTTCCTGGATCATCGGTAAGATTGTCCGAATGGTTTCCATTTTGAATGATGGAACTCTGAGGAATTTGTTTAGAATTTTTAAATCCAGGATTGGCCTGAAAGTTCCTTCCTTTTTTGGAACTACAAACAGGTTTGAGTAAAAGCCCAGTCCTTGATCTACAATTGGAACTGGTTGAATCACTCCCATCTTTAGAAGATCTTCTACACAGCGTAAGAACGCCTGTTTCTCTGTCTGGTCTGAAGACAAACGAGAAATGTGGAACCTTCCCCTTGGAGGAGAGTCCTTGGATTCTAGAAGATACCCCAGAGCAACGATTTCTAATGCCCAGGGATCTGGAACATCTCTCGCCCAAGCCTGAGCAAAGAGAGAAAGTCTGCCCCCTACTAGATCTGGTCCCGGATCGGGGGCTAGCCTTTCATGCTGTCTTGGTAGCAGCAGCAGGCTTCTTGGCCTGTTTACCCTTGCTCCAGCACTGCAAAGGCTTCCAGGTTGCTTTGGGCTGGGAAGTGTTACCCTCTTGCTTTGCGGTTGCAGAGGTTGAAGCAGGTCCGCTCCTGAAGTTGCGAACTGAGCTAAAATTAGCCTTGTTTTTGGCCTTAAACGGTCTATCTTGCGGGAGGGCATGGCCCTTTCCCCCAGTGATATCCGAAATAATTTCTTTCAACTCGGGGCCGAATAAGGTCTTTCCCTTGAAAGGAATATTTAGTAATTTTGTTTTGGACGACACATCAGTCGACCACGATTTGAGCCAAAGCGCTCTTCGCGCCATAATGGCAAAACCAGAATTTTTCACCGCTAACTTAGCTAATTGTAAAGCGGCATCTGTGATAAAAGAATTAGCCAGCTTTAGAGCATGAATTCTATCCATGACTTCGTCATATGAAGTCTCCCTCTGGAGCGACTCCTCCAGCGCCTCAAACCAAAAAGCCGCTGCAGTAGTTACAGGAATAATGCAGGCAATCGGTTGAAGAAGGAAACCTTGTTGAACAAATATTTTCTTTAGTAAACCTTCTAATTTTTTATCCATAGGATCTTTGAATGCACAACTGTCTTCTACTGGTATGGTTGTGCGCTTGGCTAGTGTTGAAACTGCTCCCTCGACCTTAGGGACTATCTGCCACGTGTCCCGCCTGGGGTCAGTTATGGGGAACATTTTCTTAAAGATAGGGGGGGGGACAAAAGGTACACCTGGTCTCTCCCACTCCCTAGTCACAATATCCGCCACCCTCTTCGGGATCGGAAACGCATCAGTGTATACAGGGACTTCTAGAAACTTGTCCATTTTACACAATTTTTCTGGGACCACCATGGGGTCACAATCAACCAGCGTAGCTAAAACCTCCTTAAGCAGTATGCGGAGGTGTTCCAGCTTAAATTTAAATGCTAAGGAATCTGATTCTGCCCGCTGAGAAATTTTTCCTGTGTCAGAAATTTCTCCCTCAGACAGTACATCCCTCACTGCCACTTCAGAGGGTTGTGAGGGTACAACAGATAAATCATCCAAAACTTCTGATTGCTCATCCTCTGTTCTTAAAACTGAGCTATCACACTTTTTAGGAAAAACTGGCAGTTTGGATAGAAATGCCGCAAAGGAATTATCCATGACTGCTGCTAATTGTTGTAATGTAATAGGGGCCAATGCACTAGAGGTACTAGGCATTGCTTGCGCGGGCGTAACTGGTTTTGACACATGGGGAGAGGAAGGAGGACTATCCTCGTTACCTTCCATTAAAGAATCATCTTGGGCTACATTTTTAAGTGTCACTGCATGGTCTTTAAAATGTTTAGATACCTTAGCACACTTTAAACACAAATGTAAAGGGGGTACCAGCATGGCTATTAAACACATAGAACAAGGTCTATCTGTAGACTCAGACATGTTAAACAGACTTAAACAGCACTCAAATACAGTAAAATACAATTTTTGAAAAAACGGTACTGTGCCTTTAAATAATAAAAAGTGAACACTTTTTTTTACTAAACCTCCAAAAATCATCCAATCTTTATGAAATTTTCACCATATGATCCTAATGCTTTGAAATGATTTTACATTACATTTCAAGTCAATTAACCTCCTACTGCCCAAACCGGAGCAAATTAACCATGCCACAGCCTTGCTGTTGCCCTACCTTCCTTGGGGATTAGTTTTGATCGAAAATAAGCCTCTCTGAAGTCCTCAAGTAATCTTTGGACCCTTCACATGGATCTGCATGAAGCTGTCTGTAAAATCAACTGCGCAACTGAGGCGCGAAATTCAGGCCCTCTCTATCTTCACTCTGGAGTTGTGGGGCCTTCCCAAGCCAAAATAGGTGTCTAAATATATGCCATGCGGAATAAACCCCAAAAGAGTGTTTCAAATGTAATAAAACTTGTATTAAAATCAGATTTATGTTAAAAAATAATCGATTGCCCCTTAACAGTGTCCACCAGTGTTTTGAGCCCTTCCAATAAGCCTTCCTTCTATACTAAGTCTTAGAATATGGCTTACCTTTCCCACATGGGGATTCTTGTCAGTCTTCTAGCATTACTAAGTCTTGACTAGAAAAAATTGACTGAAACATACCTTAAAGCAGTTAAGCCTGCAAACTGTTCCCCCCAACTGAAGTTTTCTGGTACTCAACAGTCCTGCATGGGAACAACAATGGATTTTAGTTACAACATGCTAAAATCGTTTTCCTCTCAGCAGAAATCTTCTTCACTTTCTGCCTCAGAGTAAATAGTACAAACTGGCACTATTTTAAAATAACAAAACTTTTGATTGAAGAAATAAAAACTACAAATCTAGCACCACATTCCCTTCACACTCCCGTGGAGATGCTACTTGTTAGAGCTGCAAAGAGAATGACTGGGGGGCGGAGCCTGAGGGGGAGATATATGGACAGCTCTGCTGTGTGCTCTCTTTGCACTTCCTGTAGGGAATAAGAATATCCCACAAGTAAGGATGAATCCGTGGACTGGATACACCATGTAAGAGAAAAATATGCTCTGGGACCCATGGTAACTAGGTTGTGTTAAGTAGTACTGTTCTTAGCAGTTTAATACCTGTTACAACACCGAATGGTGGCAGGTCTATCTGGCCTTCATGATTAGCCGCACCCAAACCCAAAAAAAAGCCAAGCGGTCTTAGACTAACACCCATGGCTAACTCGGTTGTTTCAATTAGTACTATTCTTAGCACTTTCATCCCTGTTACTTTCAGGCCTCTTGGGGGTGGTCTACATGGCCATCATGATTAGCCTAACAAAATACTACAATCCAACCTTGGCTCAGTCTTCATAGGCCCTTCATTGGCTGTATTTTGGTAGTAATGTTCTTATTAGTTTAATACCTGATACAACACCGAATGGTGGCAGCTCTATATCGCCTGCATGATTAGCCGCACCCAAACCAAAAAAAAGCCAAGCGGTCTTGGATTAACACCCATGGCTAACTCGGTTGTTTCAAGTAGTACTATTCTTAGCACTTTCATCTCATCCCTGTTACTTCCAGGACTCTTGGTGGTGGAGGTGGTCTACATGGCCATCATGATTAGCCTAACCAAATACTACAATCCAACCTTGGCTCAGTCTTCATAAGGCCCTTCATTGGCTGTATTTTGGTAGTTCTGTTCTTATTATTTTAATACCTGATACAACACAGAATGGTGGCAGCTCTATATGGCCTGCATGATTAGCCGCACCCAAACCAAAAAAAAAAGCCAAGCGGTCTTGGATTAACACCCATGGCTAACTCGGTTGTTTCAAGTAGTACTATTCTTAGCACTTTCATCTCATCCCTGTTACTTCCAGGACTCTCGGTGGTGGAGGTGGTCTACATGGCCATCATGATTAGCCTAACCAAATACTACAATCCAACCTTGGCTCAGTCTTCATAAGGCCCTTCATTGGCTGTATTTTGGTAGTTCTGTTCTTATTAGTTTAATACCTGATACAACACCGAATGGTGGCAGCTCTATATGGCCTGCATGATTAGCCGCACCCAAAAAAAAAAAAAAAAGCCAAGTGGTCTTGGATTAACACCCATGGCTAACTCGGTTGTTTCAATTAGTACTATTCTTAGCACTTTCATATCATCCCTGTTACTTCCAGGACTCTCGGTGGTGATCTACATGGCCATCATGATTAGCCTAACCAAATACTACAATCCAACCTTGGCTCAGTCTTCATAAGGCCCTTCATTGGCTGTATTTTGGTAGTTCTGTTCTTATTAGTTTAATACCTGATACAACACCGAATGGTGGCAGCTCTATATGGCCTGCATGATTAGCCGCACCCAAACCAAAAAAAAAGCCAAGTGGTCTTGGATTAAAACACATGGCTAACTCGGTTGTTTCAAGTAGTACTATTCTTAGCACTTTCATCTCATCCCTGTTACTTCCAGGACACTCGGTGGTGGAGGTGGTCTACATGGCCATCATGATTAGCCTAACCAAATACTACAATCCAACCTTGGCTCAGTCTTCATAAGGCCCTTCATTGGCTGTATTTTGGTAGTTCTGTTCTTATTATTTTAATACCTGATACAACACAGAATGGTGGCAGCTCTATATGGCCTGCATGATTAGCCGCACACAAACCAAAAAAAAAAAAGCCAAGCAGTCTTGGATTAACACCCATGGCTAACTCGGTTGTTTCAAGTAGTACTATTCTTAGCACTTTCATCTCATCCCTGTTACTTCCAGGACACTCGGTGGTGGAGGTGGTCTACATGGCCATCATGATTAGCCTAACCAAATACTACAATCCAACCTTGGCTCAGTCTTCATAAGGCCCTTCATTGGCTGTATTTTGGTAGTTCTGTTCTTATTAGTTTAATACCTGATACAACACCGAATGGTGGCATCTCTATATGACCTGCATGATTAGCCGCACCCAAACCAAAAAAAAGCGCCAAGCGGTCTTGGATTAACACCCATGGCTAACTCGGTTGTTTCAAGTAGTACTATTCTTAGCATTTTCATCTCATCCCTGTTACTTCCAGGACACTCGGTGGTGGAGGTGGTCTACATGTCCATCATGATTAGCCTAACCAAATACTACAATCCAACCTTGGCTCAGTCTTCATAAGGCCCTTCATTGGCTGAATTTTGGTAGTTCTGTTCTTATTAGTTTAATACCTGACACAACACCGAATGGTGGCAGCTCTATATGGCCTGCATGATTAGCCGCACCCAAAGCCAAAAAACACGCTGTCCCGGGGCCACGACCCTCAACAGCCACAACAGAATGAAACACCACATATGCCATCCTTTTGAACAATAGAGTACAGGTATGGCATTGATTTTAGTTACACAGAGATATTTATTATGAACTGTGAAATTGAAAACAAAAACATGATTGGACACCCAGTACAGTACAGGTCGTTCTTCTTCGGCTTTTTTAGAAGAGTGTCCCGGACCCTCAACAAAAACAACAGCAGGAAAGAGGACATATGGCATCCTTTTGAACAAAAGAGTACAGGTACATCATTGATTTTAGAAACCCAGAGATAATTTTTGGCAAATGGGAAATAGAAAAAAACATTCATTGGACACCCAGTACACTTCTTTATCCTTAGGCCTTTTTATAAGAGGGTCCCGGACCCTCAACAGAAACAACAGCAGGAAAGAGGACATATGGCATCCTTTTGAACAATAGATGACAGGTAAGGCAATGATTTTAGAAACCCATACCTTTTTAATTTTTTATAAGAGGGTCCAGGACCCTCACCCAAAACACCAGCAGGAAAGAGGACATATGGCATCCTTTTGAACAATTGATTACAGGTAAGGCAAAGATTTTAGAATCCCTGAGATAATTTTTATGAACATGGAAATAGAAAAAAACAATGATTAGACACCCAGTACACTTCTTTATCCTTAGGCCTTTTTATAAGAGGGTCCCGGAGCCTCAACAGAAACAACAGCATGAAAGAGGACATATGGCATCCTTTTGAACAATAGATTAGAGGTAAGGCATTGATTTTAGAATCCCTGAGATAATTTATATGAACCGAGAAATAGATAAAAACATTGATTGGACACCCAGTACACTTCTTTATCCTTAGGCCTTTTTATAAGAGGGTCCCGGAGCCTCAACAGAAACAACAGCATGAAAGAGGACATATGGCATCCTTTTGAACAATAGATTACAGGTAAGGCATTTATTTTAGAATCCCTGAGATAATTTATATGAACCGGGAAATAGAAAAAAACATTGATTGGACACCCAGTACACTTCTTTATCCTTAGGCCTTTTTAAAAGAGGGTCCAGGACCCTCAACCGAAACAACAGCATGAAAGAGGACATATGGCATCCTTTTGAATAATAGATTACAGGTAAGGCATTGATTTAAGAATCCTGAGATCATTTATATGAACCGGGAAATCGAAAAAAACATTGATTGGACACCCAGTACACTTCTTTATCCTTAAGCCTTTTTCCAAGAGGGTCCAGGACCCTCAACCGAAACAACAGCATGAAAGAGGACATATGGCATCCTTTTGAATAATAGATTACAGGTAAGGCATTGATTTAAGAATCCCTGAGATAATTGATATGAACCGGGAAATCGAAAAAAACATTGATTGGACACCCAGTACACTTCTTTATCCTTAGGCCTTTTTACAAGAGGGTCCATGACCCTCAACCGAAACAACAGCATGAAAGAGGACATATGGCATCCTTTTGAATAATAGATTACAGAAAAGGCATTGATTTAAGAATCCCTGAGATAATTTATATGAACCGGGAAATCGAAAAATACATTGATTGGACACCCAGTACACTTCTTTATCCTTAGGCCTTTTTATAAGAGGGTCCCGGACCCTCAACAGAAACAACTGCAGGAAAGAGGACATATGGCATCCTTTTGAACAATAGATGACAGGTAAGGCATTGATTTTAGAAACCCAGAGATAATTTTTTGCAACAGTGAAATAAAAAAAAACATTGATTGGACACCCAGTACACTTCTTTATCCTTTTGACTTTTTAAGTTTTTATAAGAGGGTCCAGGACCCTCAACAGAAACAACAGCATGAAAGAGGACATATGGCATCCTTTTGAACAATAGATTACAGGTAAGGCATTGAATTAAGAATCCCTGAGATTATTTATATGAACTGGGAAATAGAAAAAAACATTGATTGGACACCCAGTACACTTCTTTCTCCTTAGGCCTTTTTATAAGAGGGCCCCGGACCCTCAACAGAAACAACTGCAGGGAAGAGGACATATGGCATCCTTTTGAACAATAGATGACAGGTAAGGCATTGATTTTAGAAACCCAGAGATAATTTGTTGCAACTGAGAAATAAAAAAAAAACATTGATTGAACATCCAATACACTTCTTTATCCTTTTGCCTTGTTACAAGAGGGTCCCGGACCCTCAACAAAAACAAGAGCAGGGAGCTGGGCATAGGAGTACAAGGGAGTGTGACAATAATAATGTGAAGGGGAAGATTGAGGAGTTGTGGCATTTTGTAGTTTTGTAGAAGTACTTGCAATGACCTTGCTCTGGTGAATCCATATCGCAAATGTCTTTTTTAAGGCACTGTTTGTCTATTTTTTTAATTTCAGCATTCGGTAAATGAAGCGCGACTTAAGGCTGGTGAGAACCGACCTTTCTTCTGGCTGTTTGAAAATGTTGTGGCTCTGGACAAACATGTGAAGAAGAGGGCCATCTGCCATATTCTGCACGCAACCCATTTGATGATTGACGCTAAACATGTGTCACCTGCAAGCAGAGCTCGTTACTTCTGTCTAAATCTTCCTGGTATGGACAGGCCACAGTTTCCCACAGCAAGTCATAAGCTTGAACTACAAGATTGTCTTGAGTATGGTAGGAAATCAAAGTTTAGTAAAGTCTGTACTATCACCACAAAAACTGAACTTCTTGAAGCAAGGAAAATGCCAGCAGTTTCCTGTGCTTATGGATGACAAGGAGGACGTCCTGTGGTGCACAGAGATGGAGAGGATTTTTGGTTTCCCTGTACACTACACAGATGTCTCCAACATCACCCGAAACACAAGACAGCGACTCTTGGGAAGTTCCTGGAGTGTTCCGGTAGCCATCTCTTTGCGCCCCTAAAGGAATACTTTATTAGTGTTTAACCCCTTCACTTCTAAGCCTAACCGCCTTGATGAAGCAGATTGTATATTTTTTTATGCTGCTACTTATAGATCTAACCCCTATTGTAAATCATGCTTCAGTTAGTAATTCAAGTTAAATTATATAATTTTTTTATTATTATTATTATGCTCAGCAGATTCAAAACATACCATTCTTGTATTCATATCACACAACATGTCAAACTGCTGCATGGAAAATGGCAGTGTGCAAAGTCATAATCTTAGTGAACCTATAAGTGCATTAAATTTTCTAAAATAAACAAAAATACCGAAAAAAAAAAAAAAAAAGGAAATAGGACATATGGCATCCTTTTGAACAATAGAGTACAGGTGAGGTAAGGCATTGATTTTAGAAACCCTGAGATAATTTGTTGCAAACAGGAAATAGAAAAAAAACATTGATTGGACACCCAGTATACTTCTTTATCCTTAGGCCTTTTTATAAGAGGCTCCAGGACCCTCAACAAAAACAGCAGCAGGAAAGAGGACATATGGCATCCTTTTGAACAATAGAGTACAGGTGAGGTAAGGCATTGATTTTAGAAACCCTGAGATAATTTGTTGCAAACGGGAAATAGAAAAAAAAAACATTGATTGGACACCCAGTACACTTCTTTATCCTTAGGCCTTTTACACTTCTTTATCCTTCGGCCTTTTTATAAGAGGGTCCAGGACCCTCAACAAAAACAGCAGCAGGAAAGAGGACATATGGCATCCTTTTGAAGAATAGAGTACAGGTAAAGCATTGATTTTAGAAACCCAGAGATAATTTTTAGGAAATGTGAAATAGAAAAAAACATTGGACAGGACACCCAGTAAACTTCTTTATCCTTAGGCCTTTTTATAAGAGGGTCCCGGACCCTCAACAAAAACAGCAGCAGGAAAGAGGACATATGGCATCCTTTTGAACAATAGTTTACAGGAAATGCATTGATTTTAGAAACCCGGAGATAATTTGTTGCAACCGGGAAATAGAAAAAAACATTGATTAGACACCCAGTACACTTCTTTATCCTTAGGCCTTTTTATCAGAGGCTCCAGGACCCTCAACAAAAACAGCAGCAGGAAAGAGGACATATGGCATCCTTTTGAACAATAGATTACAGGAAAGGCATTGATATTAGAAACCCAGAGATAATTTGTTGCAACCGGGAAATAGAAAAAAACATTGATTAGACACCCAGTACACTTCTTTATCCTTAGGCCTTTTACAATTCTTTATCCTTCGGCCTTTTTATAAGAGGGTCCAGGACCCTCAACAAATACAGCAGCAGGAAAGAGGACATATGGCATCCTTTTGAAGAATAGAGTACATGTAAAGCATTGATTTTATAAACCCGGAGATAATTTTTAGGAAATGTGAAATAGAAAAAAACATTGGACAGGACACCCAGTAAACTTCTTTATCCTTAGGCCTTTTTATAAGAGGGTCCCGGACCCTCAACAGAAACAACAGCAGGAAAGAGGACATATGGCATCCTTTTGAACAATAGATGACAGGTAAGGCATTGATTTTAGAAACCCAAACATAATTTGTTGCAACTGGGAAATAAAAAAAACATTGATTGGACACCCAGTACACTTCTTTCTCCTTTTGCCTTTTTAATTTTTTATAAGAGGGTCCAGGACCCTCAACCAAAACACCAGCAGGAAAGAGGACATATGGCATCCTTTTGAACAATTGATTACAGGTAAGGCATAGATTTTAGAATCCCTGAGATAATTTTTATGAACATGGAAATAGAAAAAAACATTGATTAGACACCCAGTACACTTCTTTATCCTTAGGCCTTTTTATAAGAGGGTCCCGGAGCCTCAACAGAAACAACAGCATGAAAGAGGACATATGGCATCCTTTTGAACAATGATTAGAGGTAATGCATTGATTTTAGAATCCCTGAAATAATTTATATGAACCGAGAAATAGATAAAAACTTTGATTGGACACCCAGTACACTTCTTTATCCTTAGGCCTTTTTAAAAGAGGGTCCAGGACCCTCAACAGAAACAACATCAGCAGGAAAGAGGACATATGGCATCCTTTTGAACAATAGATTACAGGTAAGGCATTGATTTAAGAATCCCTGAGATAATTTATATGAACCGGGAAATAGAAAAAAATATTGATTGGACACCCAGTACACTTCTTATCCTTAGGCCTTTTTATAAGAGGGTCCCGGAGCCTCAACAGAAACAACAGCATGAAAGAGGACATATGGCATCCTTTTGAACAATAGATTACAGGTAAGGCATTGATTTTAGAATCCCTGAGATAATTTATATGAACCGGGAAATAGAAAAAAACATTGATTGGACACCCAGTACACTTCTTTATCCTTAGGCCTTTTTAAAAGAGGGTCCAGGACCCTCAACTGAAACAACAGCATGAAAGAGGACATATGGCATCCTTTTGAATAATAGATTACAGGTAAGGCATTGATTTAAGAATCCCTAAGATAATTTATATGAACCAGGAAATCGAAAAAAACATTGATTGGACACCCAGTACACTTCTTTATCCTTAGGCCTTTTTACAAGAGGGTCCAGGACCCTCAACTGAAACAACAGCAGGAAAGAGGACATATGGCATCCTTTTGAACAATTGATTACAGGTAAGGCATAGATTTTAGAATCCCTGAGATAATTTTTATGAACATTGAAATAGAAAAAAACATTGATTAGACACCCAGTACACTTCTTTATCCTTAGGCCTTTTTATAAGAGGGTCCCAGAGCCTCAACAGAAACAACAGCATGAAAGAGGACATATGGCATCCTTTTGAACAATAGATTAGAGGTAAGGCATTGTTTTTAGAATCCCTGAGATAATTTATATGAACCGAGAAATAGATAAAAACATTGATTGGACACCCAGTACACTTCTTTATCCTTAGGCCTTTTTAAAAGAGGGTCCAGGACCCTCAACAGAAACAACATCAGCAGGAAAGAGGACATATGGCATCCTTTTGAACAATAGATTACAGGTAAGGCATTGATTTAAGAATCCATGAGATAATTTATATGAACCGGAAAATAGAAAAAAACATTGATTGGACACCCAGTACACTTCTTTATCCTTAGGCCTTTTTATAAGAGGGTCCCGGAGCCTCAACAGAAACAACAGCATGAAAGAGGACATATGGCATCCTTTTGAACAATAGATTACAGGTAAGGCATTGATTTTAGAATCCCTGAGATAATTTATATGAACCGGGAAATAGAAAAAAAACATTGATTGGACACTCAGTACACTTCTTTATCCTTAGGCCTTTTTAAAAGAGGGTCCAGGACCCTCAACCGAAACAATAGCATGAAAGAGGACATATGGCATCCTTTTGAATAATAGATTACAGGTAAGGCATTGATTTAAGAATCCCTGAGATAATTTATATGAACCGGGAAATCGAAAAAAACATTGATTGGACACCCAGTACACTTCTTTATCCTTAGGCCTTTTTAAAAGAGGGTCCAGGACCCTCAACAGAAACAACATCAGCAGGAAAGAGGACATATGGCATCCTTTTGAACAATAGATTACAGGTAAGGAATTGATTTAAGAATCCCTGAGATAATTTATATGAACCGGGAAATAGAAAAAAACATTGATTGGACACCCAGTACACTTCTTTATCCTTAGGCCTTTTTATAAGAGGGTCCCGGAGCCTCAACAGAAACAACATCATGAAAGCGGACATATGGCATCCTTTTGAACAATAGCTTACAGGTAAGGCATTGATTTTAGAATCCCTGAGATAATTTATATGAACCGGGAAATAGAAAAAAAACATTGATTGGACACCCAGTACACTTCTTTATCCTTAGGCCTTTTTAAAAGAGGGTCCAGGACCCTCAACCGAAACAACAGTATGAAAGAGGACATATGGCATCCTTTTGAATAATAGATTACAGGTAAGGCATTGATTTAAGAATCCCTGAGATAATTTATATGAACCGGGAAATCGAAAAAAACATTGATTGGACACCCAGTACACTTCTTTATCCTTAGGCCTTTTTACAAGAGGGACCAGGACCCTCAACCGAAACAACAGCATGAAAGAGGACATATGGCATCCTTTTGAATAATAGATTACAGGTAAGGCATTGAATTAAGAATCCCTGAGATCATTTATATGAACCAGGAAATAGAAAAAAACATTGATTGGACACCCAGTACACTTCTTTCTCCTTAGGCCTTTTTATAAGAGGGCCCCGGACCCTCAACAGAAACAACTGCAGGGAAGAGGACATATGGCATCCTTTTGAACAATAGATGACAGGTAAGGCATTGATTTTAGAAACCCAGAGATAATTTGTTGCAACTGAGAAATAAAAAAAAACATTGATTGAACACCCAGTACACTTCTTTATCCTTTTGCCTTGTTACAAGATGGTCCCGGACCCTCAACAAAAACAAGAGCAGGGAGCTGGGCATAGGAGTACAAGGGAGTGTGACAATAATAATGTGAAGGGGAAGATTGAGGAGTTGTAGAATTTGTAGTTTTGTAGAAGTACTTGCAATGACCTTGCTCTGGTGAATCCATATCGCAAATGTCTTTTTTAAGGCACTGTTTGTCTATTTTTTGAATTTCAGCATTCGGTAAATGAAGCGCGACTTAAGGCTGGTGAGAACCGACCTTTCTTCTGGCTGTTTGAAAATGTTGTGGCTCTGGACAAACATGTGAAGAAGAGGGCCATCTGCCATATTCTGCACGCAACCCATTTGATGATTGACGCTAAACATGTGTCACCTGCAAGCAGAGCTCGTTACTTCTGTCTAAATCTTCCTGGTATGGACAGGCCACTGTTTCCCACAGCAAGTCATAAGCTTGAACTACAAGATTGTCTTGAGTATGGTAGGAAATCAAAGTTTAGTAAAGTCTGTACTATCACCACAAAAACTGAACTTCTTGAAGCAAGGAAAATGCCAGCAGTTTCCTGTGCTTATGGATAACAAGGAGGACGTCCTGTGGTGCACAGAGATGGAGAGGATTTTTGGTTTCCCTGTACACTACACAGATGTCTCCAACATCACCCGAAACACAAGACAGCGACTCTTGGGAAGTTCCTGGAGTGTTCCGGTAGCCATCTCTTTGCGCCCCTAAAGGAATACTTTATCAGTGTTTAACCCCTTCACTTCTAAGCCTAACCGCCTTGATGAAGCAGATTGTATATTTTTTTATGCTGCTACTTATAGATCTAACCCCTATTGTAAATCATGCTTCAGTTAGTAACTCAAGTTAAATTATATTATTTTTTTAATATTATTATTATGCTCAGCAGATTCAAAACATACCATTCTTGTATTCATATCACACGACATGTCAAACTGCTGCATGGAAAATAGCAGTGTGCAAAGTCATAATCTTAGTGAACCTATAAGTGCATTAAATTTTCTAAAATAAACAAAAATACCGAAAAAAAAAAAAAAAAAGGAAATAGGACATATGGCATCCTTTTGAACAATAGAGTACAGGTGAGGTAAGGCATTGATTTTAGAAACCCTGAGATAATTTGTTGCAAACAGGAAATAGAAAAAAAACATTGATTGGACACCCAGTACACTTCTTTATCCTTAGGCCTTTTTATAAGAGGCTCCAGGACCCTCAACAAAAACAGCAGCAGGAAAGAGGACATATGGCATCCTTTTGAACAATAGAGTACAGGTGAGGTAAGGCATTGATTTTAGAAACCCTGAGATAATTTGTTGCAAACGGGAAATAGAAAAAAAACATTGATTGGACACCCAGTACACTTCTTTATCCTTAGGCCTTTTTATAAGAGGCTCCAGGACCCTCAACAAAAACAGCAGCAGGAAAGAGAACATATGGCATCCTTTTGAAGAATAGAGTACAGGTAAAGCATTGATTTTAGAAACCCAGAGATAATTTGTTGCAATCGGGAAATAGAAAAAAACATTGATTGGACACCCAGTACACTTCTTTATCCTTAGGCCTTTTACACTTCTTTATCCTTCGGCCTTTTTATAAGAGGGTCCAGGACTCTCAACAAAAACAGCAGCAGGAAAGAGGACATATGGCATCCTTTTGAAGAATAGAGTACCGGTAAAGCATTGATTTTAGAAACCCAGTGATAATTTTTAGGAAATGTGAAATAGAAAAAAACATCGGACAGGACACCCTGTAAACTTCTTTATCCTTAGGCCTTTTTATAAGAGGGTCCCGGACCCTCAACAAAAACAGCAGCAGGAAAGAGGACATATGGCATCCTTTTGAACAATAGATTACAGGAAAGGCATTGATTTTAGAAACCCAGAGATAATTTGTTGCAACCGGGAAATAGAAAAAAACATTGATTAGACACCCAGTACACTTCTTTATCCTTAGGCCTTTTTATCAGAGGCTCCAGGACCCTCAACAAAAACAGCAGCAGGAAAGAGGACATATGGCATCCTTTTGAACAATAGATTACAGGAAAGGCATTGATATTAGAAACCCAGAGATAATTTGTTGCAACCGGGAAAAAGAAAAAAACATTGATTGGACACCGAGTACACTTCTTTATCCTTAGGCCTTTTACACTTCTTTATACTTCGGCATTTTTATAAGAGGGTCCAGGACCCTCAACAAAAACAGCAGCAGGAAAGAGGACATATGGCATCCTTTTGAAGAATAGAGTACAGGTAAAGCATTGATTTTAGAAACCCGGAGATAATTTTTAGGAAATGTGAAATAGAAAAAAACATTGGACAGGACACCCAGTAAACTTCTTTATCCTTAGGCCTTTTTATAAGAGGGTCCCGGACCCTCAACAAAAACAGCAGCAGGAAAGAGGACATATGGCATCCTTTTGAACAATAGATTACAGGAAAGGCATTGATTTTAGAAACCCGGAGATAATTTGTTGCAACCGGGAAATAGAAAAAAACATTGATTAGACACCCAGTATACTTCTTTATCCTTAGGCCTTTTTATCAGAGGCTCCAGGACCCTCAACAAAAACAGTAGCAGGAAAGAGGACATATGGCATTTTTTTGAACAATAGATTACAGGAAAGGCATTTATATTAGAAACCCAGAGATAATTTGTTGCAACCGGGAAATAGAAAAAAACATTGATTGGACACCCAGTACACTTCTTTATCCTTAGGCCTTTTACACTTCTTTATACTTCGGCCTTTTTATAAGAGGGTCCAGGACCCTCAACAAAAACAGCAGCAGGAAAGAGGACATATGGCATCCTTTTGAAGAATAGAGTACAGGTAAAGCATTGATTTTAGAAACCCGGAGATAATTTTTAGGAAATGTGAAATAGAAAAAAACATTGGACAGGACACCCAGTAAACTTCTTTATCCTTAGGCCTTTTTATAAGAGGGTCCCGGACCCTCAACAAAAACAGCAGCAGGAAAGAGGACATATGGCATCCTTTTGAACAATAGATTACAGGAAAGGCATTGATTTTAGAAAACCGGAGATAATTTGTTGCAACCGGGAAATAGAAAAAAACATTGATTAGACACCCAGTATACTTCTTTATCCTTAGGCCTTTTTATCAGAGGCTCCAGGACCCTCAACAAAAACAGCATCAGGAAAGAGGACATATGGCATCCTTTTGAACAATAGATTACAGGAAAGGTATTGATATTAGAAACCCAGAGATAATTTGTTGCAACCGGGAAATAGAAAAAAACATTGATTGGACACCGAGTACACTTCTTTATCCTTAGGCCTTTTACACTTCTTTATCTTTCGGCCTTTTTATAAGAGGGTCCAGGACCCTCAACAAAAACAGCAGCAGGAAAGAGGACATATGGCATCCTTTTGAAGAATAGAGTACATGTAAAGCATTGATTTTAGAAACCCAGAGATAATTTTTAGGAAATGTGAAATAGAAAAAAACATTGGACAGGACACCCAGTAAACTTCTTTATCCTTAGGCCTTTTTATAAGAGGGTCCCGGACCCTCAACAAAAACAGCAGCAGGAAAGAGGACATATGGCATCCTTTTGAACAATAGATTACAGGAAAGGCATTGATTTCAGAAACCCAGAGATAATTTGTTGCAACCGGGAATTTGAATTAAAAAAAATGATTCGATGAACACCCAGTACACTTCTTTCTCCTTAGGCCTTTTTATAAGAGGGTCCAGGACCCTCAAACAAAACACCAGCAGGAAAGAGGACATATGGCATCCTTTTGAACAATAGAGTACAGTTAAAGCATTGATTTTAGAAACCCGGAGATAATTTGTTACAACCGGGAATTTGAATCAAAAAAATGATTTGATGGACACCCAGTACATTTCTTTCTCCTTAGGCCTTTTTATAAGAGGGTCCCGGACCCTCAACAAAAACAGCAGCAGGAAAGAGGACATATGGCATCCTTTTGAACAATAGATTACCGGATAGGCATTGATTTTAGAAACCCGGAGATAATTTGTTGCAACCGGGAAATAGAAAAAAACATTGATTAGACACCCAGTACACTTCTTTATCCTTAGGCCTTTTTATCAGAGGCTCCAGGACCCTCAACAAAAACAGCAGCAGGAAAGAGGATATATGGCATCCTTTTGAATAATAGATTACAGGAAAGGCATTGATATTAGAAAACCAGAGATAATTTGTTGCAACCGGGAAATAGAAAAAAAACATTGATTGGACACCCAGTACACTTCTTTATCCTTAGGCTTTTTACACTTCTTTATCCTTCTGCCTTTTTATAAGAGGGTCTAGGACCCTCAACAAAAACAGCAGCAGGAAAGAGGACATATGGCATCCTTTTGAAGAATAGAGTACAGGTAAAGCATTGATTTTAGAAACCCGGAGATAATTTTTAGGAAATGTGAAATAGAAAAAAACATTGGACAGGACACCCAGTAAACTTCTTTATCCTTAGGCGTTTTTATAAGAGGGTCCCGGACCCTCAACAAAAACAGCAGCAGGAAAGAGGACATATGGCATCCTTTTGAACAATAGATTACAGGAAAGGCATTGATTTCAGAAACCCAGAAATAATTTGTTGCAACCGGGAATTTGAATAAAAAAAATGATTCGATGAACACCCAGTACACTTCTTTCTCCTTAGGCCTTTTTATAAGAGGGTCCAGGACCCTCAAACAAAACACCAGCAGGAAAGAGGACATATGGCATCCTTTTGAACAATAGAGTACAGTTAAAGCATTGATTTTAGAAACCCGGAGATAATTTGTTACAACCGGGAATTTGAATAAAAAAAATGATTCGATGTACACCCAGTACAATTATTTCTCCTTAGGCCTTTCTATAAGAGGGTCCCGGACCCTCAACAAAAACAGCAGCAGGAAAGAGGACATATGGCATCCTTTTGAACAATAGATTACCGGAAAGGCATTGATTTTAGAAACCCGGAGAAAATTTGTTGCAACCGGGAAATAGAAAAAAACATTGATTAGACACCCAGTACACTTCTTTATCCTTAGGCCTTTTTATCAGAGGCTCCAGGACCCTCAACAAAAACAGCAGCAGGAAAGAGGATATATGGCATCCTTTTGAACAATAGATTACAGGAAAGGCATTGATATTAGAAAACCAGAGATAATTTGTTGCAACCGGGAAATAGAAAAAAACATTGATTGGACACCCAGTACACTTCTTTATTCTTAGGCCTTTTACACTTCTTTATCCTTCGGCCTTTATATAAGAGGGTCCAGGACCCTCAACAAAAACAGCAGCAGGAAAGAGGACATATGGCATCCTTTTGAAGAATAGAGTTCAGGTAAAGCATTGATTTTAGAAACCCAGAGATAATTATTAGGAAATGTGAAATAGAAAAAAACATTGGACAGGACACCCAGTAAACTTCTTTATCCTTAGGCCTTTTTATAAGAGGGTCCCGGACCCTCAACAAAAACAGCAGCAGGAAAGAGGACATATGGCATCCTTTTGAACAATAGATTACAGGAAAGGCATTGATTTCAGAAACCCAGAGATTTGTTGCAACCGGGAATTTGAATAAAAAAAATGATTTGATGGACACCCAGTACACTTCTTTCTCCTTAGGCCTTTTTATAAGAGGGTCCACGACCCTCAAAGCAAAAAACACCAGCAGGAAAGAGGACATATGGCATCCTTTTGAACAATAGAGTACAGTTAAAGCATTGATTTTAGAAACCCGGAGATAATTTGTTGCAACCGGGAATTTGAATCAAAAAAATGATTTGATGGACACCCAGTACACTTCTTTCTCCTTAGGCCTTTTTATAAGAGGGTCCAGGACCCTCAAAAAAAACACCAGCAGGAAAGAGGACATATGGCATCCTTTTGAACAATAGAGTACAGGTACAGCATTGATTTTAGAAACCCAGAGATAATTTTTGTCAACTGGGAAATAGAAAAAAACATTGATTGGACACCCAGTACACTTCTTTTTCCTTAGGCCTTTTTATAAGAGGGTACAGGACCCTCAAACAAAACACCAGCAGGAAAGAGGACATATGGCATCCTTTTGAACAATAGAATACAGGAAAGGCATTGATTTTAGAAACCCGGAGATAATTTGTTGCAACCGGGAAATAGAAAAAAACATTGATTAGACACCCAGTACGCTTCTTTATCCTTAGGACTTTTACACTTCTTTATCCTTCTGCCTTTTTATAAGAGGGTCCAGGACCATCGACAAAAACAGCAGCAGGAAAGAGGACATATGGCATCCTTTTGAAGAATAGAGTACAGGTGAAGCATTGATTTTAGAAACCCGGAGATAATTTTTAGGAAATGTGAAATAGAAAAAAACATTGGACAGGACACCCAGTAAACTTCTTTATCCTTAGGCCTTTTTATAAGAGGGTCCCGGACCCTCAACAAAAACAGCAGCAGGAAAGAGGACATATGGCATCCTTTTGAACAATAGATTACAGGAAAGGCATTGATTTCAGAAACCCAGAGATAATTTGTTGCAACCGGGAATTTGAATTAAAAAAATGATTTGATGGACAACCTGTACACTTCTTTCTCCTTAGGCCTTTTTATAAGAGGGTCCAGGACCCTCAAACAAAACACCAGCAGGAAAGAGGACATATGGCATCCTTATGAACAATAGAGTACAGTTAAAGCATTGATTTTAGAAACCCGGAGATAATTTGTTGCAACCGGGAATTTGAATAAAAAAAATGATTTGATGGACACCAAGTACACTTCTTTCTCCTTAGGCCTTTTTATAAGAGGGTCCAGGACCCTAAAAAAAAAACACCAGCAGGAAAGAGGACATATGGCATCCTTTTGAACAATAGAGTACAGGTACAGCATTGATTTTAGAAACCCAGAGATAATTTTTGGCAACTGGGAAATAGAAAAAAACATTGATTGGACACCCAGTACACTTCTTTCTCCTTAGGCCTTTTTATAAGAGGGTCCAGGACCTTCAAACAAAACACCAGCAGGAAAGAGGACATATGGCATCCTTTTGAACAATAGAATACAGGAAAGGCATTGATTTTAGAAACCCGAAGATAATTTGTTGCTACTGGGAATTTGAATCAAAAAATGATTCGATGGACACCAAGTACACTTCTTTCTCCTTAGGCCTTTTTATAAGAGGGTCCAGGACCCTCAAAAAAAACACCAGCAGGAAAGAGGACATATGGCATCCTTTTGAACAATAGAATACAGGAAAGGCATTGATTTTAGAAACCCGGAGATAATTTGTTGCAACCGGGAAATAGAAAAAAACATTGATTAGACACCCAGTACGCTTCTTTATCCTTAGGCCTTTTTATCAGAGGCTCCAGGACCCTCAACAAAAACAGCAGCAGGAAAGAGGATATATGGCATCCTTTTGAACAATAGATTACAGGAAAGGCATTGATATTAGAAAACCAGAGATAATTTGTTGCAACCGGGAAATAGAAAAAAAACATTGATTGGACACCCAGTACACTTCTTTATCCTTAGGACTTTTACACTTCTTTATCCTTCTGCCTTTTTATAAGAGGGTCCAGGACCATCGACAAAAACAGCAGCAGGAAAGAGGACATATGGCATCCTTTTGAGGAATAGAGTACAGGTGAAGCATTGATTTTAGAAACCCGGAGATAATTTTTAGGAAATGTGAAATAGAAAAAAACATTGGACAGGACACCCAGTAAACTTCTTTATCCTTAGGCCTTTTTATAAGAGGGTCCCGGACCCTCAACAAAAACAGCAGCAGGAAAGAGGACATATGGCATCCTTTTGAACAATAGATTACAGGAAAGGCATTGATTTCAGAAACCCAGAGATAATTTGTTGCAACCGGGAATTTGAATTAAAAAAATGATTTGATGGACAACCTTTCTCCTTAGGCCTTTTTATTAGGCCTTTTTATAAGAGGGTCCAGGACCCTCAAACAAAACACCAGCAGGAAAGAGGACATATGGCATCCTTATGAACAATAGAGTACAGTTAAAGCATTGATTTTAGAAACCCGGAGATAATTTGTTGCAACCGGGAATTTGAATAAAAAAAATGATTTGATGGACACCAAGTACACTTCTTTCTCCTTAGGCCTTTTTATAAGAGGGTCCAGGACCCTAAAAAAAAAACACCAGCAGGAAAGAGGACATATGGCATCCTTTTGAACAATAGAGTACAGGTACAGCATTGATTTTAGAAACCCAGAGATAATTTTTGGCAACTGGGAAATAGAAAAAAACATTGATTGGACACCCAGTACACTTCTTTCTCCTTAGGCCTTTTTATAAGAGGGTCCAGGACCCTCAAAAAAAACACCAGCAGGAAAGAGGACATATGGCATCCTTTTGAACAATAGAATACAGGAAAGGCATTGATTTTAGAAACCCGGAGATAATTTGTTGCAACCGGGAATTTGAATCCAAAAAATGATTCGATGGACACCCAGTACACTTCTTTCTCCTTAGGCCTTTTTATAAGAGGGTCCAGGACCCTCAAAAGAAACACCAGAAGGAAAGAGGACATATGGCATCCTTTTGAACAATAGAGTACAGGTACAGCATTGATTTTAGAATCCCTGAGATAATTTTGGGAAAATGGGAAATAGAAAAAAACATTGATTGGACACCCAGTACACTTCTTTCTCCTTAGGCCTTTTTATAAGAGGGTCCCGGACCCTCAACAAAAACAGCAGCAGGAAATAGGACATATGGCATCCTTTTGAACAATAGATTACAGGAAAGGCATTGATTTCAGAAACCCAGAGATAATTTGTTGCAACCGGGAATTTGAATAAAAAAAATGATTCGATGAACACCCAGTACACTTCTTTCTCCTTAGGCCTTTTTATAAGAGGGTCCAGGACCCTCAAACAAAACACCAGCAGGAAAGAGGACATATGGCATCCTTTTGAACAATAGAGTACAGTTAAAGCATTGATTTTAGAAACCCGGAGATAATTTGTTACAAACGGGAATTTGAATCAAAAAAATTATTTGATGGACATTCAGTACACTTCTTTCTCCTTAGGCCTTTTTATAAGAGGGTCCCGGACCCTCAACAAAAACAGCAGCAGGAAAGAGGACATATGGCATCCTTTTGAACAATAGAATACAGGAAAGGCATTGATTTTAGAAACCCGGAGATAATTTGTTGCAACCGGGAATTTGAATCCAAAAAATGATTCGATGGACACCCAGTACACTTCTTTCTCCTTAGGCCTTTTTATAAGAGGGTCCAGGACCCTCAAAAGAAACACCAGAAGGAAAGAGGACATATGGCATCCTTTTGAACAATAGAGTACAGGTACAGCATTGATTTTAGAATCCCTGAGATAATTTTGGGAAAATGGGAAATAGAAAAAAACATTGATTGGACACCCAGTACACTTCTTTCTCCTTAGGCCTTTTTATAAGAGGGTCCCGGACCCTCAACAAAAACAGCAGCAGGAAATAGGACATATGGCATCCTTTTGAACAATAGAATACAGGAAAGGCATTGATTTTAGAAACCCGGAGATAATTTGTTGCAACCGGGAATTTGAATCAAAAAAATGATTTGATGGACACCCAGTACACTTCTTTCTCCTTAGGCCTTTTTATAAGAGGGTCCAGGACCCTCAAAAAAAACACCAGCAGGAAAGAGGACATATGGCATCCTTTTGAACAATAGAGTACAGGTACAGCATTGATTTTAGAAACCCAGAGATAATTTTTGTCAACTGGGAAATAGAAAAAAACATTGATTGGACACCCAGTACACTTCTTTTTCCTTAGGCCTTTTTATAAGAGGGTACAGGACCCTCAAACAAAACACCAGCAGGAAAGAGGACATATGGCATCCTTTTGAACAATAGAATACAGGAAAGGCATTGATTTTAGAAACCCGGAGATAATTTGTTGCAACCGGGAAATAGAAAAAAACATTGATTAGACACCCAGTACGCTTCTTTATCCTTAGGCCTTTTTATCAGAGGCTCCAGGACCCTCAACAAAAACAGCAGCAGGAAAGAGGATATATGGCATCCTTTTGAACAATAGATTACAGGAAAGGCATTGATATTAGAAAACCAGAGATAATTTGTTGCAACCGGGAAATAGAAAAAAAACATTGATTGGACACCCAGTACACTTCTTTATCCTTAGGACTTTTACACTTCTTTATCCTTCTGCCTTTTTATAAGAGGGTCCAGGACCATCGACAAAAACAGCAGCAGGAAAGAGGACATATGGCATCCTTTTGAAGAATAGAGTACAGGTGAAGCATTGATTTTAGAAACCCGGAGATAATTTTTAGGAAATGTGAAATAGAAAAAAACATTGGACAGGACACCCAGTAAACTTCTTTATCCTTAGGCCTTTTTATAAGAGGGTCCCGGACCCTCAACAAAAACAGCAGCAGGAAAGAGGACATATGGCATCCTTTTGAACAATAGATTACAGGAAAGGCATTGATTTCAGAAACCCAGAGATAATTTGTTGCAACCGGGAATTTGAATTAAAAAAATGATTTGATGGACAACCTGTACACTTCTTTCTCCTTAGGCCTTTTTATAAGAGGGTCCAGGACCCTCAAACAAAACACCAGCAGGAAAGAGGACATATGGCATCCTTATGAACAATAGAGTACAGTTAAAGCATTGATTTTAGAAACCCGGAGATAATTTGTTGCAACCGGGAATTTGAATAAAAAAAATGATTTGATGGACACCAAGTACACTTCTTTCTCCTTAGGCCTTTTTATAAGAGGGTCCAGGACCCTAAAAAAAAAAACACCAGCAGGAAAGAGGACATATGGCATCCTTTTGAACAATAGAGTACAGGTACAGCATTGATTTTAGAAACCCAGAGATAATTTTTGGCAACTGGGAAATAGAAAAAAACATTGATTGGACACCCAGTACACTTCTTTCTCCTTAGGCCTTTTTATAAGAGGGTCCAGGACCCTCAAACAAAACACCAGCAGGAAAGAGGACATATGGCATCCTTTTGAACAATAGAATACAGGAAAGGCATTGATTTTAGAAACCCGAAGATAATTTGTTGCTACTGGGAATTTGAATCAAAAAATGATTCGATGGACACCAAGTACACTTCTTTCTCCTTAGGCCTTTTTATAAGAGGGTCCAGGACCCTCAAAAAAAACACCAGCAGGAAAGAGGACATATGGCATCCTTTTGAACAATAGAATACAGGAAAGGCATTGATTTTAGAAACCCAGAGATAATTTGTTGCAACCGGGAATTTGAATCCAAAAAATGATTCGATGGACACCCAGTACACTTCTTTCTCCTTAGGCCTTTTTATAAGAGGGTCCAGGACCCTCAAAAGAAACACCAGAAGGAAAGAGGACATATGGCATCCTTTTGAACAATAGAGTACAGGTACAGCATTGATTTTAGAATCCCTGAGATAATTTTGGGAAAATGGGAAATAGAAAAAAACATTGATTGGACACCCAGTACACTTCTTTCTCCTTAGGCCTTTTTATAAGAGGGTCCCGGACCCTCAACAAAAACAGCAGCAGGAAATAGGACATATGGCATCCTTTTGAACAATAGATTACAGGAAAGGCATTGATTTCAGAAACCCAGAGATAATTTGTTGCAACCGGGAATTTGAATAAAAAAAATGATTCGATGAACACCCAGTACACTTCTTTCTCCTTAGGCCTTTTTATAAGAGGGTCCAGGACCCTCAAACAAAACACCAGCAGGAAAGAGGACATATGGCATCCTTTTGAACAATAGAGTACAGTTAAAGCATTGATTTTAGAAACCCGGAGATAATTTGTTACAAACGGGAATTTGAATCAAAAAAATTATTTGATGGACATTCAGTACACTTCTTTCTCCTTAGGCCTTTTTATAAGAGGGTCCCGGACCCTCAACAAAAACAGCAGCAGGAAAGAGGACATATGGCATCCTTTTGAACAATAGATTACTGGAAAGGCATTGATTTTAGAAACCCAGAGATAATTTGTTGCAACCGAGAATTTGAATCAAAAAAATGATTTGATGGACACCCAGTACACTTCTTTCTCCTTAGGCCTTTTTATAAGAGGGTCCATTACACTAAAAAAAAAACACCAGCAGGAAAGAGGACATATGGCATCCTTTTGAACAACAGAGTACAGGTACAGCATTGATTTTAGAAACCCAGATATAATTTTTGGCAACTGGGAAATAGAAAAAAACATTGATTGGACACCCAGTACACTTCTTTCTCCTTAGGCCTTTTTATAAGAGGGTCCAGGACCCTCAAACAAAACACCAGCAGGAAAGAGGACATATGGCATCCTTTTGAACAATAGAATACAGGAAAGGCATTGATTTTAGAAACCCAGAGATAATTTTTTGCAACCAGGAATTTGAATCCAAAAAATGATTTGATGGACACCCAGTACACTTCTTTCTCCTTAAGCCTTTTTATAAGAGGGTCCAGGACCCTCAACAGAAACACCAGCAGGAAAGAGGACATATGGCATCCTTTTGAACAACAGAGTACAGGTACAGCATTGATTTTAGAAACCCAGAGATAATTTTTGGCAACTGGGAAATAGAAAAAAACATTGATTGGACACCCAGTACACTTCTTTCTCCTTAGGCCTTTTTATAAGAGGGTCCAGGACCCTCAAACAAAACACCAGCAGGAAAGAGGACATATGGCATCCTTTTGAACAATAGAGTATAGTTAAAGCATTGATTTTAGAAACCCGGAGATAATTTGTTACAACCGGGAATTTGAATAAAAAAAATGATTCGATGGACACCCAGTACACTTCTTTCTCCTTAGGCCTTTTTATAAGAGGGTCCCGGACCCTCAACAAAAACAGCAGCAGGAAAGAGGACATATGGCATCCTTTTGAACAATAGATTACCGGAAAGGCATTGATTTTAGAAACCCGGAGATAATTTGTTGCAACCGGGAAATAGAAAAAAACATTGATTAGACACCCAGTACACTTCTTTATCCTTAGGCCTTTTTATCAGAGGGTCTAGGACCCTCAAACAAAACACCAGCAGGAAAGAGGACATATGGCATCCTTTTGAACAATAGATTACAGGAAAGGCATTGATATTATAAAACCAGAGATAATTTGTTGCAACCGGGAAATAGAAAAAAACATTGATTGGACACCCAGTACACTTCTTTATCCTTAGGCCTTTTACACTTCTTTATCCTTCTGCCTTTTTATAAGAGGGTCCAGGACTCTCAACAAAATCAGCAGCAGGAAAGAGGACATATGGCATCCTTTTGAAGAATAGAGTACAGGTAAAGCATTGATTTTATAAAGCCAGAGATAATTTTTAGGAAATGTGAAATAGAAAAAAAACATTGGACAGGACACCCAGTAAATTTCTTTATCCTTAGGCCTTTTTATAAGAGGGTCCCGGACCCTGAACAAAAACAGCAGCAGGAAAGAGGACATATGGCATCCTTTTGAACAATAGATTACAGGAAAGGCATTGATTTCAGAAACCCAGAGATAATTTTTTGCAACCGGGAATTTGAATAAAAAAAATGATTTGATGGACACCCAGTACACTTCTTTCTCCTTAGGCCTTTTTATAAGAGGGTCCAGGACCCTCAAACAAAACACCAGCAGGAAAGAGGACATATGGCATCCTTTTGAACAATAGATTACCGGAAAGGCATTGATTTTAGAAACCCGGAGATAATTTGTTGCAACCGGGAAATAGAAAAAAACATTGATTAGACACCCAGTACACTTCTTTATCCTTAGGCCTTTTTATCAGAGGGTCTAGGACCCTCAAACAAAACACCAGCAGGAAAGAGGACATATGGCATCCTTTTGAACAATAGATTACAGGAAAGGCATTGATATTATAAAACCAGAGATAATTTGTTGCAACCGGGAAATAGAAAAAAACATTGATTGGACACCCAGTACACTTCTTTATCCTTAGGCCTTTTACACTTCTTTATCCTTCTGCCTTTTTATAAGAGGGTCCAGGACTCTCAACAAAATCAGCAGCAGGAAAGAGGACATATGGCATCCTTTTGAAGAATAGAGTACAGGTAAAGCATTGATTTTATAAAGCCAGAGATAATTTTTAGGAAATGTGAAATAGAAAAAAAACATTGGACAGGACACCCAGTAAATTTCTTTATCCTTAGGCCTTTTTATAAGAGGGTCCCGGACCCTGAACAAAAACAGCAGCAGGAAAGAGGACATATGGCATCCTTTTGAACAATAGATTACAGGAAAGGCATTGATTTCAGAAACCCAGAGATAATTTTTTGCAACCGGGAATTTGAATAAAAAAAATGATTTGATGGACACCCAGTACACTTCTTTCTCCTTAGGCCTTTTTATAAGAGGGTCCAGGACCCTCAAAAAAAAAACACCAGCAGGAAAGAGGACATATGGCATCCTTATGAACAATAGAGTACAGTTAAAGCATTGATTTTAGAAACCCGGAGATAATTTGTTGCAACCGGGAATTTGAATCAAAAAAATGATTTGATGGACACCCAGTACACTTCTTTCTCCTTAGGCCTTTTTATAAGAGGGTCCAGGACCCTGAAAAAAAAAACACCAGCAGGAAAGAGGACATATGGCATCCTTTTGAACAATAGATTATAGGAAAGGCATTTATTTCAGAAACCCAGAGATAATTTTTTGCAACCGGGAATTTGAATAAAAAAAATGATTTGATGGACACCCAGTACACTACTTTCTCCTTAGGCCTTTTTATAAGAGGGTCCAGGACCCTCAAAAAAAAAAACACCAGCAGGAAAGGGGACATATGGCATCCTTTTGAACAATAGAGTACAGGTACAGCATTGATTTTAGAAACCCAGAGATAATTTTTGGCAACTGGGAAATAGAAAAAAACATTGATTGGACACCCAATACACTTCTTTCTCCTTAGGCCTTTTTATAAGAGGGTCCAGGACCCTCAAACAAAACACCAGCAGGAAAGAGGACATATGGCATCCTTTTGAACAATAGAATACAGGAAAGGCATTGATTTTAGAAACCCGGAGATAATTTGTTGCAACCGGGAATTTGAATCCAAAAAATGATTCGATGGACACCCAGTACACTTCTTTCTCCTTAGGCCTTTTTATAAGAGGGTCCAGGACCCTCAAAAGAAACACCAGAAGGAAAGAGGACATATGGCATCCTTTTGAACAATAGAGTACAGGTACAGCATTGATTTTAGAATCCCTGAGATAATTTTGGGAAAATGGGAAATAGAAAAAAACATTGATTGGACACCCAGTACACTTCTTTCTCCTTAGGCCTTTTTATAAGAGGGTCCCGGACCCTCAACAAAAACAGCAGCAGGAAAGAGGACATATGGCATCCTTTTGAACAATAGATTACAGGAAAGGCATTGATTTCAGAAACCCAGAGATAATTTGTTGCAACCGGGAATTTGAATAAAAAAATGATTCAATGAACACCCAGTACACTTCTTTCTCATTAGGCCTTTTTATAAGAGGGTCCAGGACCCTCAAACAAAACACCAGCAGGAAAGAGGACATATGGCATCCTTTTGAACAATAGATTACAGGAAAGGCATTGTTTTCAGAAACCCGGAGATAATTTGTTGCAACCGGGAATTTGAATAAAAAAAAAATGATTAGATGAACACCCAGTACACTTCTTTCTCCTTAGGCTTTTTTATAAGAGGGTCCAGGACCCTCAAACAAAACACCAGCAGGAAAGAGGACATATGGCATCCTTTTGAACAATAGAGTACAGTTAAAGCATTGATTTTAGAAACCCAGAGATAATTTGTTACAACCGGGAATTTGAATCAAAAAAATGATTCGATGGACACCCAGTATACTTCTTTCTCCTTAGGCCTTTTTATAAGAGGGTCCCGGACCCTCAACAAAAACAGCAGCAGGAAAGAGGACATATGCATCCTTTTGAACAATAGATTACCGGAAAGGTATTGATTTTAGAAACCCGGAGATAATTTGTTGCAACCGTTAAATAGAAAAAAAACATTGATTAGACACCCAGTACACTTCTTTATCCTTAGGCCTTTTTATCAGAGGCTCCAGGACCCTCAACAAAAACAGCAGCAGGAAAGAGGATATATGGCATCCTTTTTAACAATAGATTACAGGAAAGGCATTGATATTAGAAAACCAGAGATAATTTGTTGCAACCGGGAAATAGACAAAAATATTGATTGGACACCCAGTACACTTCTTTATCCTTAGGCCTTTTACACTTCTTTATCCTTCGGCCTTTTTATAAGAGGGTCCAGGACACTCAACAAAAACAGCAGCAGGAAAGAGGACATATGGCATCCTTTTGAAGAATAGAGTACAGGTAAAGCATTGATTTTAGAAACCCGGAGATAATTTTTAGGAAATGTGAAATAGAAAAAAACATTGGACAGGACACCCAGTAAACTTCTTTATCCTTAGGCCTTTTTATAAGAGGGTCCCGGACCCTCAACAAAAACAGCAGCAGGAAAGAGGACATATGGCATTCTTTTGAACAATAGATTACAGGAAAGGCATTGATTTCGGAAACCCAGAGATAATTTGTTGCAACCGGGAATTTGAATAAAAAAAATGATTAGATGGACACCCAGTACACTTTTTTCTCCATAGGCTTTTTTATAAGAGGGTCCAGGACCCTCAAACAAAACACCAGCAGGAAAGAGGACATATGGCATCCTTATGAACAATAGAGTACAGTTAAAGCATTGATTTTAGAAACCCGGAGATAATTTGTTGCAACCGGGAATTTGAATTAAAAAAATTATTCGATGGACACCCAGTACACTTCTTTCTCCTTAGGCCTTTTTATAAGAGGGTCCAGGACCCTCAAAAGAAACACCAGAAGGAAAGAGGACATATGGCATCCTTTTGAACAATAGAGTACAGGTACAGCATTGATTTTAGAATCCCTGAGATAATTTTGGGAAAATGGGAAATAGAAAAAAACATTGATTGGACACCCAGTACACTTCTTTCTCCTTAGGCCTTTTTATAAGAGGGTCCCGGACCCTCAACAAAAACAGCAGCAGGAAAGAGGACATATGGCATCCTTTTGAACAATAGATTACAGGAAAGGCATTGATTTCAGAAACCCAGAGATAATTTGTTGCAACCGGGAATTTGAATAAAAAAAATGATTCAATGAACACCCAGTACACTTCTTTCTCCTTAGGCCTTTTTATAAGAGGGTCCAGGACCCTCAAACAAAACACCAGCAGGATAGAGGACATATGGCATCCTTTTGAACAATAGATTACAGGAAAGGCATTGATTTCAGAAACCCAGAGATAATTTGTTGCAACCGGGAATTTGAATAAAAAAAAATGATTAGATGAACACCCAGTACACTTCTTTCTCCTTAGGCCTTTTTATAAGAGGGTCCAGGACCCTCAAACAAAACACCAGCAGGAAAGAGGACATATGGCATCCTTTTGAACAATAGAGTACAGTTAAAGCATTGATTTCAGAAACCCAGAGATAATTTGTTACAACCGGGAATTTGAATCAAAAAAATGATTCGATGGACACCCAGTATACTTCTTTCTCCTTAGGCCTTTTTATAAGAGGGTCCCGGACCCTCAACAAAAACAGCAGCAGGAAAGAGGACATATGGCATCCTTTTGAACAATAGATTACCGGAAAGATATTGATTTTAGAAACCCGGAGATAATTTGTTGCAACCGGGAAATAGAAAAAAAACATTGATTAGACACCCAGTACACTTCTTTATCCTTAGGCCTTTTACACTTCTTTATCCTTCGGCCTTTTTATAAGAGGGTCCAGGACCCTCAACAAAAACAGCAGCAGGAAAGAGGATATATGGCATCCTTTTTAACAATAGATTACAGGAAAGGCATTGATATTAGAAAACCAGAGATAATTTGTTGCAACCGGGAAATAGACAAAAATATTGATTGGACACCCAGTACACTTCTTTATCCTTAGGCCTTTTACACTTCTTTATCCTTCTGCCTTTTTATAAGAGGGTCCAGGACACTCAACAAAAACAGCAGCAGGAAAGAGGACATATGGCATCCTTTTGAAGAATAGAGTACAGGTAAAGCATTGATTTTAGAAACCCGGAGATAATTTTTAGGAAATGTGAAATAGAAAAAAACATTGGACAGGACACCCAGTAAACTTCTTTATCCTTAGGCCTTTTTATAAGAGGGTCCCGGACCCTCAACAAAAACAGCAGCAGGAAAGAGGACATATGACATTCTTTTGAACAATAGATTACAGGAAAGGCATTGATTTCAGAAACCCAGAGATAATTTGTTGCAACCGGGAATTTGAATAAAAAAAATTATTCGATGGACACCCAGTACACTTTTTTTCTCCTTAGGCTTTTTTATAAGAGGGTCCAGGACCCTCAAACAAAACACCAGCAGGAAAGAGGACATATGGCATCCTTATGAACAATAGAGTACAGTTAAAGCATTGATTTTAGAAACCCGGAGATAATTTGTTGCAACCGGGAATTTGAATTAAAAAAATGATTTGATGGACACCCAGTACACTTCTTTCTCCTTAGGCCTTTTTATAAGAGGGTCCAGGACCCTCAAAAAAAACACCAGCAGGAAAGAGGACATATGGCATCCTTTTGAACAATAGAGTACAGGTACAGCATTGATTTTAGAAACCCAGAGATAATTTTTGGCAACTGGGAAATAGAAAAAAACATTGATTGGACACCCAGTACACTTCTTTCTCCTTAGGCCTTTTTATAAGAGGGTCCAGGACCCTCAACAAAAACAGCAGCAGGAAAGAGGATATATGGCATCCTTTTTAACAATAGATTACAGGAAAGGCATTGATATTAGAAAACCAGAGATAATTTGTTGCAACCGGGAAATAGACAAAAATATTGATTGGACACCCAGTACACTTCTTTATCCTTAGGCCTTTTACACTTCTTTATCCTTCTGCCTTTTTATAAGAGGGTCCAGGACACTCAACAAAAACAGCAGCAGGAAAGAGGACATATGGCATCCTTTTGAAGAATAGAGTACAGGTAAAGCATTGATTTTAGAAACCCGGAGATAATTTGTTGCAACCGGGAATTTGAATTAAAAAAATGATTTGATGGACACCCAGTACACTTCTTTCTCCTTAGGCCTTTTTATAAGAGGGTCCAGGACCCTCAAAAAAAACACCAGCAGGAAAGAGGACATATGGCATCCTTTTGAACAATAGAGTACAGGTACAGCATTGATTTTAGAAACCCAGAGATAATTTTTGGCAACTGGGAAATAGAAAAAAACATTGATTGGACACCCAGTACACTTCTTTCTCCTTAGGCCTTTTTATAAGAGGGTCCAGGACCCTCAAACAAAACACCAGCAGGAAAGAGGACATATGGCATCCTTTTGAACAATAGAATACAGGAAAGGCATTGATTTTAGAAACCCGGAGATAATTTTTTGCAACCTGGAATTTGAATCAAAAAAATGATTGGATGGACACCCAGTACACTTCTTTCTCCTTAGGCCTTTTTATAAGAGGGTCCAGGACCCTCAACAGAAACACCAGCAGGAAAGAGGACATATGGCATCCTTTTGAACAATAGAGTACAGGTAAAGCATTGATTTTAGAAACCCGGAGATAATTTGTTGCAACCGGGAAATTGAACCCAAAAAATGATTGGACACCCAGGACACTTCTATCTACTTCAGCGTTTTTATAAGAGAGTCCAGGACCCTCATATGAAACAACAGCAGTAAAGAGGACATATGGCATCCTTTTGAACAATAGAATACAGGTACGGCATTGATTTTAGAAACCCAGAGGCCTAGATTTAGAGTTTTGTAGGTAAAGACCCACATAGCTAACGCCGGCTTTTTTCTGGCCGCGCCATAAAAATAACTCTGGTATTGAGAGTCCACAAAAAGGCTGCGTTAGGCTGCAAAAAAGGAGCGTAGAGCATTTTTAACGCAGCTTCAACTCTCGATACCAGAGTTGCTTACGCAAGCGGCCAGCCTCAAAAACGTGCTCGTGCACGATTCCCCCATAGGAAACAATGGGGCTGTTTGAGCTGAAAAAAAACCTAACACCTGCAAAAAAGCCGCGTTCAGCTCCTAACGCAGCCCCATTGTTTGCTATGGGGAAACACTTCCTATGTCTGCACCTAATTGGCTAGTTTGGGCCTGGCACACAGGCTGGCAGGCAGGAGGAAACTGCAATTTAATGGAACTGGGAGACTGAATATTTGCAGTCCAAAAAATTATGATTTTAAATGTTTTATATACTGTTACAAGAATTATGATTGGTGCCACTAATTGGCTAGTTGGGCCTGGAAAACATGCTGGCAGGCAGGAGGAAAGTGCAATTCAATGGCACGAGCAAACTGATGAATCACAAGCGAACAATTTGTAATTTTAAAGATTATCAATACTGTTACAACAAATAGGATTGGTGGCACTAATTGGCTAGTTTGGGCCTGGCACACAGGCTGGCAGGCAGGAGGAAACTGCAATTCAATGGCACTAGGAGACTGAATATTTGCAGCCAAAAAAATTATGATTTTAAATTTTTTATATACTGTTACAAGAATTATGATTGGTGGCACTAATTGGTTAGTTGGGCCTGGAATACACGCTGACAGACAGGAGAAAAGTGCAATTCAATGGCACGAGCAAACTGATGAATCACAAGCGAACAATTTGGAATTTTAAAGATTAACAATACTGTTACAACAACTAGGATTGGTGGCACTAATTGGCTAGTTTGGGCCTGGCACACAGGCTGGCAGGCAGGAGGAAACTGCAATTCAATGGAACTGGGAGACTGAATATTTGCAGTCCAAAAAATTATGATTTTAAATTTTTTATATACTGTTACAAAAATTATGATTGGTGCCACTAATTGGCTAGTTGGGCCTGGAAAACAAGCTGGCAGGCAGGAGGAAAGTGCAATTCAATGGCACGAGCAAACTGATGAATCACAAGCGAACAATTTGGAATTTTAAAGATTAACAATACTGTTACAACTACTAGGATTGGTGGCACTAATTGGCTAGTTTGGGCCTGGCACACAGGCTGGCAGGCAGGAGGAAACTGCAATTCAATGGCACTAGGAGACTGAATATTTGCAGTCCAAAAAATTATGATTTTAAATTATTTATATACTGTTACAAGAATTATGATTGGTGGCACTAATTGGCTAGTTGGGCCTGGAATACACGCTGACAGACAGGAGAAAAGTGCAATTCAATGGCACGAGCAAACTGATGAATCACAAGCGAACAATTTGGAATTTTAAAGATTAACAATACTGTTACAACAACTAGGATTGGTGGCACTAATTGGCTAGTTTGGGCCTGGCACACAGGCTGGCAGGCAGGAGGAAACTGCAATTCAATGGAACTGGGAGACTGAATATTTGCAGTCCAAAAAATTATGATTTTAAATTTTTTATATACTGTTACAAAAATTATGATTGGTGCCACTAATTGGCTAGTTGGGCCTGGAAAACAAGCTGGCAGGCAGGAGGAAAGTGCAATTCAATGGCACGAGCAAACTGATGAATCACAAGCGAACAATTTGGAATTTTAAAGATTAACAATACTGTTACAACTACTAGGATTGGTGGCACTAATTGGCTAGTTTGGGCCTGGCACACAGGCTGGCAGGCAGGAGGAAACTGCAATTCAATGGCACTAGGAGACTGAATATTTGCAGTCCAAAAAATTATGATTTTAAATTATTTATATACTGTTACAAGAATTATGATTGGTGCCACTAATTGGCTAGTTGGGCCTGGAAAACACGCTGGCAGGCAGGAGGAAAGTGCAATTCAATGGCACGAGCAAACTGATGAATCAAAAGCGAACAATTTGTAATTTTAAAGATTAACAATACTGTTACAACAACTAGGATTGGTGGCAGTAATTGGCTAGTTGGGCCTGACATATCTGTGCTTGAGGTGTGTGTGGCGTGTGCTATTATCAGACCTTTTCAGCTCACAATGCTAAATAAATTCTGATATTCTCCCAATATCAGAGAAATGCAAGGTGTGTGTGGGGGGGTGGGGAGCGCTAATGGTTATAGCTGTGAGTAGGACTAATTGTTAGTTATAATTGTATATACCATCTTATTGATTATGTGTATTCACAATTTTCAATATACTGGTCTTTTACCTTATCAACCTGTCAATGTTTAGTGACTAAATATCTTGTGTAGTGACTAAATATCTTCGCGATAGTGAGCTATGTTTTGTCCTGTGTGTATACCTTTAAGAACCTGGTACTAAGCTGTATCTATGAATTCCCTGTGGTAGAAAATTATCAGCAATATTATTTTAAAACCTCCTTAGTGTTTCATAGTGATACCAAACTAGTTTGTGAATTGTGCTATTGGTGTATATATTGTGCTATCGATATATACCTTTAAGAACCTGGTACCGTAGTGTACCTTTAAGTCCCTCTATCAGAAAAAATAATTAAATACTCCTTCGTATTTTATAGGGATGACACCAAACTTGTATATACTCAAATAATATATTTTATATGACAATTCACGTGATAAATACAAATATTACACAGATAAAAATGTTGCACAAAATAAAATCAAAATGGTTCCGTTGACCACCAGTTATTTGCATATGCATACATATAAAAACATATTAATCTCATAAAAAGGCTACTTAAGTATGACTTATGATGTGGTATCAAAAACTCCGGTGCACACTTTCTTGTGTGTCTTGAATTAAACTTTTGAATTATGTATACATTTGTTGCGAAAAGATGTATAAAAAAGTTGTGGCCACAACTGAGTTCTTTGAATTTATTTCGTATCTCCAAATCTGGGCAATGATATGCAATGTTAGTGTTGCACTACCCCTAACCGGACCTCTGATCGTGTCTTACCTCGTTGTGTAGGGGTCTTGGGAAGCTGCTCGCTGTTATGTTGTACCTTAATGGAGGATCAGCATCTTTCCGTTTGAAGTTCCCGGCGGCTTGCTTCCTCTCCCTGATGTCGTCTGTTTCACGTGTTCCGTTGGAGGCCAATCAGGTAACCGGATCGTGGGGGGAGTGTATCTCCTTGTAATCCTGGCTTGTTTGATTCTTATGCGGCTTTAGAAATCCACACTCGATAGTCTGTCTACGTGTTTCAGCGCTCTCCTGCGCCTTTATCAAGACTTATATGTTATAGTGTGGTTTTCAGCTCTATTTAAGGTTCCGGTCTGCTTGATGACTCCTCCCTTTTTGTTTATAGTTAGCCTTCCTATGTTTCAATTGATATACTTAAATGCATTCATACATTAAAAATTGTTATAAAATTATACAGGATTCATTTAATAAATTTCTCTAATACAGATGTCATTCCCTATGTATGGTGAATTATAAATTTCTGAATTAATCCTATAACGATATGTACAAGTGTTTTGTCCTATTTGTCTTTTTAGACAATTGAGACAATTAGGACAAATTTATTTAAATTGTTACCATTTTTAAGGGATCCTTCTATTAAAGTTATTTGGTATTATAATACAATCGTGGTGTGCATTTTCTTTTCTATACTTAGTAATGTGAGAATGTTGTGTAAACTAATATGATATTGTGATACTATTGTGTAAAATGATATCTACTGGTGATATTAATGTTGGATCTGTTTCGGTGTGCACTATTTTAATTATGTGCTTGTGTAATCATACATGAGTCTCATATTTCTACATGGACATATTTATTCTGTTTTGTAAATGGATTGGGATCTAATTGGGCTATATGGTGAATTAAACCATTGGAGCTTTTTATTAAATTTAATGATTATGAGAATACCTCTGGTACTTCAACTAGCATCAGTTTCTATTGCTTATGTTTATTATATTGTATTATTTTAACTATGTACTTATGCATAAAATAAAAGATTAGCTTAGCATACAGCTAGGGGAACTATTCAATTATATAAATGGGTTAAGGTCTAATTCGGCATTTAAGCCATTAGGGGTTAATGTATTAAATTTGAAGATTAACTCTGCTTCTTTTAGTAGCATGAGTTTCTCTATATCTCCTCCTCTTTTATCTGTTACTTTTTTTATACCCCAATATTTGAAGCCAATTGGTTTCTTTTGATGAACCTCTGTGAAATGTTTGGATAATAAATGTTTGCAGTTACCTATTTTTATATTTGAGAGATGTTCTCTGATTCGGTCATGTAATGGGCGACTTGTTTGGCAAAATATTGCAAATTACTTTGGCATTGTATTAAATATATGGTGTTTATATCAGAACATCTGATTACTTCTCTTATTGGATATCTGAAATTATTCTTTGTAGATCTTACTTCTTTATCTTTTTTTCCATATCTACAGGCTTTACAGCTATTACATGGGTAGAAGCCTTGCAGTATCTTCCCTAATAAATCTTGTTCTTTTGGTTCATTGATTTTATTAAATTGGCTCGGAGCCAATATACTTTTTAAGTTTTTGGTTTTTCTAAATAAAACTGTCGGATGTTCTTCTATTATATCTGTTAGTAATGGATCTTTCCTAATTATGTGCCAATGTTTGCGTAAGATCCTAGTTAAGATTTTATGGTCTTCATTATATTCTGTAATAAATTTAACTTGTTTAGATGAATCTGTTACTTTACTTTTGTTTTTAGTGTACTCCAGTAATTATTTCCTATTTTTCTTAATTGCTTGAGTTTTTGCTGGCACACAGGCTGGCAGGCAGGAGGTAAATGCAATTCAAGGACACTAGGAGACTGAATACTGACAGTCAAAGCAATGATGATTGACAATTTTTGCAGTACTGTTAAAAGAAATATGATTGCTGGCAATAATTGGCTAGGTGGGCCTTGCACACAGGCTGCAAGGCAGGAGGAAAGTGCAATTCAATGGCACGAGCAAACTGAGGATTCAGAACAAAAATTACCAAAAATTTTAATTTTTAATTATTAAGAATACTGTGACAACAAATATGATTGGTGTAAATATTTTGAAAGTCGGCCTGGCACACAGGCTGGCAGGCAGGAGGAAAATGCAATTCAATGGCACTAGGAGACTGAATATTTGCAGTCCAAAACATTATGATTTTAAATTTTTTATATACTGTTACAAGAATTATGATTGGTGCCACTAATTGGCTAGTTGGGCCTGGAAAACACAATGGCAGGCAGGAGGAAAGTGCAATTCAATGGCACGAGCAAACTGATGAATCACAAGCGATCAATTTGGAATTTTAAAGATTAACAATACTTTTACCTATTTTTATATTTGAGAGATGTTCTCTGATTCGGTCATGTAATGGGCGACTTGTTTGGCAAAATATTGCAAATTACTTTGGCATTGTATTAAATATATGGTGTTTATATCAGAACATCTGATTACTTCTCTTATTGGATATCTGAAATTATTCTTTGTAGATCTTACTTCTTTATCTTTTTTTCCATATCTACAGGCTTTACAGCTATTACATGGGTAGAAGCCTTGCAGTATCTTCCCTAATAAATCTTGTTCTTTTGGTTCATTGATTTTATTAAATTGGCTCGGAGCCAATATACTTTTTAAGTTTTTGGTTTTTCTAAATAAAACTGTCGGATGTTCTTCTATTATATCTGTTAGTAATGGATCTTTCCTAATTATGTGCCAATGTTTGCGTAAGATCCTAGTTAAGATTTTATGGTCTTCATTATATTCTGTAATAAATTTAACTTGTTTAGATGAATCTGTTACTTTACTTTTGTTTTTAGTGTACTCCAGTAATTATTTCCTATTTTTCTTAATTGCTTGAGTTTTTGCTGTCTCTATTATTACTTCTTGATAACCTTTTTCTTGAAAAAATTTTTCCAATTCATTCCCTTGTCTATGAAATGTTTCCTCTTCTGAACAGTTTTTTTTAATTCTATAAAATTGAATTTTTGGTATATTATTGATCCATTTTTCCAGATGGATAAAGGCGCAGGAGAGCGCTGAAACGCGTAGACAGACTATCGAGTGTGGATTTCTAAAGCCGCATAAGAATCAAACAAGCCAGGATTACAAGGAGATACACTCCCCCCACGATCCGGTTACCTGATTGGCCTCCAACGGAACACGTGAAACAGACAACGTCAGGGAGAGGAAGTAAGCCGCCGGGAACTTCAAACGGAGAGACGCTGATCCTCCATTAAGGTACAACATAACAGCGAGCAGCTTCCCAAGACCCCTACACAACAAGGTAAGACACGATCAGAGGTCCGGTTAGGGGGAGTGAAACACTAACATTGCATATCATTGCCCAGATTTGGAGATACGAAAGAAATTCAAAGAACTCGGTTGTGGCCACAACTTTTTTATACATCTTTTCGCAACAAATGTATACATAATTCAAAAGTTTAATTCAAGACACACAAGAAAGTGTGCACCGGAGTTTTTGATACCACATCATAAGTCATACTTAAGTAGCCTTTTTATGAGATTAATATGTTTTTATATGTATGCATATGCAAATAACTGGTGGTCAACGGAACCATTTTGATTTTATTTTGTGCAACATTTTTATCTGTGTAATATTTGTATTTATCATGTGAATTGTCATATAAAATATATAATTTGAGTATATACAAGTTTGGTGTCATCCCTATAAAATACGAAGGAGTATTTAATTATTTTTTCTGATAGAGGGACTTAAAGGTACACTACGGTACCAGGTTCTTAAAGGTATATATCGATAGCACAATATATACACCAATAGCACAATTCACAAACTAGTTTGGTATCACTATGAAACACTAAGGAGGTTTTAAAATAATATTGCTGATAATTTTCTACCACAGGGAATTCATAGATACAACTTAGTACCAGGTTCTTAAAGGTATACACACAGGACAAAACATAGCTCACTATCGCGAAGATATTTAGTCACTACACAAGATATTTAGTCACTACACATTGACAGGTTGATAAGGTATATGTGAATACACATAATCAATAAGATAGTATATACAATTATCACTAACAATTAGTCCTACTCACAGCTATAGTTGGGCCTGACACACAGGCTGGCAGGCAGGAGGGAACTGCAATTAAATGGCACTACTAGACTGCAGATTCACAGTCAAAAAAGTGATGATTCACAATGTTTTCTATACTGTTACAACTATGATTGGTGGCACTAATTGGTTAGTTGGGCCTGGCACACAGGCTGGCAGATATGAGTCGTGGCTGGTAGGTAGGGCAGCAATTTAACACAGTATGCTGTGTAAGTGACAAAAACACAGGCCTGATAGAAAATTAAGTTAGATTACACTAGCAAAATAATTTAAAATGTTATATTTTAATATTAAAATAATGTTAAGAAGTGCAATGCATATATGAGTGGTCACACTGGCTGGCTGCTATGTAGGGCAGCAATTAACAACAGTATGCTGTGTAAGTCAGATAGACAGTTTGACACAGGCCTGATAGAAAATAAAATTAGATTACACTAGCATAATGATTTAAAGATTTTTTGGGGGAATTTAAAGAAAAAGGTTAAGCACATAGATATGAGTCGTAGCTGATAGCCTTGGAAGGGCAGCTATTAAAAACAGTAGGCTCTGTAAGTCAGATACACACACGCCTGATAGAATATACTATTAGATTACACTAGAAAAATTATTTTTTTTTTTTGGGGGGGGGGGATTAAAAAAAGGTTAAACACATATGAGTCATGGCTCATAGACTAGGGAGGGCAGCAAGTAAACACAGTAGGCTCTGTATGTCAGCAAAACACACAGGCCTGATAGAAAATTATATTAGATTACACTATCAAAAAAATTTAAATGTTTTTTTTTTTTTAAATTTAAATTAAGGTGAAGAAGATATGAGTGGTGGCTGCCTGGCACAGAGCAATTAAACAAAAGACTGAAAAAAACTGAAGTATATTAATGCTGTGTGAGCCAGACAGACACAGGCCTGATAGAAAATGTAATTAGATCACACTAGCAAAATTATTGAATTTTTTTTTTTTAAATTTAAAATAATGTTATAAACGGATATTAACACTGGTGGCTGGCACAGAGCAATGAACCAGAGTATATGCTGTGTGACACAGGCCTGATAGAAAATGAAAAAAAATTACACTATCCAAAATAATTAAAAAAATTTGTTGTTAAAATTTAAACTAATGTTGTTACGCAGATATCAGTGGTGGCAGTAATCACAGCATATGCTGTGAGCCTTACACACAGGCTGAAAGCCAGGCAAATGCTAATAAAAATACGAAAAAAACCAAAAAAAAACCGGCTCCAATTATAGCCCTAAAAAGGGCTTTTTGGGGTGCTGTCCTTGCAGCAGAGATGAGATGAGTCCTTCTGGACTGTAGTGGACACTAAATACACTAGACTAGCTATCTATTTCCCTATGATGTCAGCAGCACAAACACAACACGTCCTCTCACTAAGAAAGCAAGGTCGTTATGAGTCTAAAATGGCGGCTTCCAAGTAGCTAGGAGGGTCTGTGAGGGAGTGTCTGATGTTGATTGGCTCTAATGTGTCAGAAGGCTGTGACATACAGGGTCAAAGTTTCCTCAATGATGACACATAGGGGGCGGATCGAACATTGCATGTGTTTGCCCACAGCCGCGAACGCGAACAAGCTATGTTCGCCGTGAACCGTTCGTGGGCGAACAGTTCGGGACATCACTAGTGTGCATGTTTATTTTTATTATATTTGTGTGTGTGTGTGAGAATGTGTGTAACCAAGTATATATGCATACTTGTGTGTGTGTGTGTGTGTAGTAGTAGTAGTTGGCTTTTTATCTTATTTTTATTTTATATATATATTGCTTAATTAGTGCTCTTCTTATAGACTTAGGTACTAAAAATGTGTGAAGTTCTATAAGGCAATAGACAATGCTCTAGAGTGGTGTAACTGTGCATGTGCTTGTATGTGTCTCTGTGTGTATGTGTGTATTCAACTGAGTATGTTTGCATGCATGTGTGTGTGTGTTTAGTTAACCCTTTCTTGACCAGACCACTTTTTAATTTGTTGACCGTCTGGGACCAAGGCTATTTTTGCATTTCTGCAGTGTTTGTGTTTAACTGTAATTTTCCTCTTACTCTTTTACTGTACCCACACATATTATATACTGTTTTTCTCGCCATTAAATGGACTTTCTAAAGATACCATTATTTTTATAAAATCTTATAATTAACTATAAAAAAATTATAAAATATGAGGAAAAAATGAAAAAAAAAACACCTTTTCTAACTTTGACCCTCACAATCTCTTACACATCTACAATCACCATGAAACACCCATGCTAAATAGTTTCTAAATTTTGTCCTGAGTTTATAAATACCCAATATTTACATGTTCTTTGCTTTTTTACAAGTTATAGGGCAATAAGTACAAGTAGCACTTTGCTATTTACAAACCATTTTCTTCAAAATTAGCGCTAGTTACATTGTAACACTGATATCTGTCAGGAATCCATCAAAAAACCCTTCACATATATATATTTTTTAAAAGAAGAAAACCTAAGGTATTAAACATGGAGTATTTTGACTCTTTCCATGCAATCATTTTACCACCAATCTATGCCAAAATTTGAAAAAAAAGAAAAAGTGGTGATTTTTTTATAAAATAGCAATTTAAGAATACATTTACTAGGAACGTTAAGGGTTACTTTCAAATAACACTCAAATATGTCTTCAGCAGCATCTCCTGAGTACAGTGATACCACCCATGTATAGGTGTGTCGGGTTCTCTGGGGGCTAAAAGGCTTTATTTTTAGGGGGCGCATTCAAGTTTTTCAACTTGGAATTTTCGCATCCCATGAACCCATATCCTATTTAGGACATTTCTGAAGCTGGCCAATGTAATTTACCCCAGTGTAACCGTGTATGTGCGCATGCATGTGTGTGTATGTATGATTGTATGTATGTATGTATCCAACTATGTATGTGTGTGTGAGAGTGTAACTGTGTATGTGTGCATGCATGTGTGTGTCTGTATGTGTGTGTGCATGTATCCAACTGTGTGTGTACGTATGTGTGCATGTATGTATGTATCCAACTGTGTGTGTGTGCTTAACTGTGTATGTGTATGCATGTGTGTGTATGTATGTGTGTATGCATGTATCCAGCTGTGTATGTGTGCATGCATGTGTGTGTATGTATGTGTTTATGTATATATCCAACTGTGTCATTTTGTGTGTGCTTAGCTGTGTATGTGTGCATGCATGTGTGTGTATATATGTGTGTATGTATCCAACTGTGTGTGTGAGAGTGTAACTGTGTATGTGTGCATGCATGTGTGTGTGTATGTATGAATCCAACTGTGCATGTGTGTGTGCTTAACTGTGTATGTGTGCATGCATGTGTGTGTATGTATGTGTGTATGTATGTATCCAACTGTGTGTGTGAGAGTGTAACTGTGTATGTGTGCATGCATGTGTGTGTATGTATGTGTTTATGTGTGCATGCATGTGTGTGTATGTATGTTTGTATGTATGTATCCAACTGTGTGTGTGAGAGTGTAACTGTGTATGTGTGCATGCATGTGTATGTATGTATGTGTGCATGTGTGTATCCAACTGTGTATGTGTGCATGCATGTGTGTGTATGTATGTATCCAACTGTGTGTGTGAGAGTGTAACTGTGTATGTGTGCATGCATGTGTGTGTATGTACGTATGTGTATGTATATATCCAACTGTGTGTGTGAGAGTGTAACTGTGTATGTGTGCATGCATGTGTATGTATGTGTGTATGCATGTATTCAACTGTGTGTGTGAGAGTGTAACTGTGTATGTGTGCGCATGTATGTGTGTATGCATGTATCCAATTGTGTATGTGCATGCATGTGTGTGTATGTATGTGTGTATGCATGTATCCAACTGTGTATGTGTGCATACATGTGTGTGTATGTTTGTGTGTATGCATGTATCCAACTGTGTATGTGTGTATTAGAGTGTAACTGTGTATGTGTGCATGCATGTGTGTGTATGTATGTGTGTATATATGTGTCCAAATGTGTGTGTGAGAGTGTAACTGTGTATGTGTGCATGCATGTGACTGTGTATATGTATGTGTGTATGCATGTATCCAACTGTGTATGTGTGCATGCATGTGTGTGTATGTATGTGTGTATGCATGTATCCAACTGTGTATGTGTGCATGCATGTGTGTGTATGTATGTATGTGTGTATGCATGTATCCAACTGTGTATGTATGTGTAAGAGTGTAATTGTGTATGTGTGTGTGTGAGAGTGTAACTGTGTATGTGTGCATGCATGTGTGCGTATGTATGTGTGTATGCATGTATCCAACTGTGTATGTGTGTGTGTGAGAGTGTAACTGTGTATGTGTGCATGCATGTGTGTGTATGTATGCATCCAACTGTGTATTTGTGTGTGTGTGTGTGTGTGTGTGTGAGTGTAACTGTGTATGTGTGCATGCATGTGTGTGTATGTATGTGTGTATGCATGTATCCAACTGTGTATGTGTGCATGCATTTGTGTGTATGTATGTGTGTATGTATGTATCCAACTGTGTGTGTGAGAGTGTAACTGTGTATGTGTGCATGCATGTGTGTGTATGTATGTGTGTATGCATGTATCCAACTGTGTATGTGTGCATGCATTTGTGTGTATGTATGTGTGTATGTATGTATCCAACTGTGTATGTGTGTGTGTGAGAGTGTAACTGTGTATGTGTGCATGCATGTGTGTGCTTAACTGTGTATGTGTGCATGCATGTGTGTGTATGTATGCATCCAACTGTGTATTTGTATGTGTGAGAGTGTAACTGTAAATGTGTGCATGCAAGTGTGTGTATGTATCTATGCAACTGTGTATTTGTATGTGTGAGAGTGTAACTGTGTATGTGTGCATGCAAGTGTGTGTATGTGTGTGTGTATGCATGTGTGTGTGTGTGTATGTGTGTATGTGTGTATCCAAATTTGTATGTGTGTGTGTGAGAGTGTAACTGTGTATCTGTGCATGCATGTGTGTGTATGTATGCATCCAACTGTGTATTTGTGAGTGTAAGTGTGTATGTATGAATGCATGTGTGTGTATGTATGTGTGTATGCATGTAACCAACTGTGTATGTGTGCATGTATGTTTGTATGTATGTGTGTGTGAGTGTAAATGTGTATGTGTGAATGTTTATTTTTATTATATTTGTGTGTGTGTGTGTGTGTGTGTGTGTGTGTGAGTGTGTGCAGGGCCGCCATCAGGGGGTGACAGGGGTGACTCATTTTTTTAAATTTTGGCAGCCACCAGTGGGTACTACAGCAGAGTACTAATCGAGCATGGGAAATGTTATTACAAGGAGTAAAGTATTAGCATTTGAGATGATTTATGAGTGTGCACTAAACCACTATGCACAGTGTGAGACAGACTTGGCACTTTGTACAGTGTGTGCCTGAGTCAGACGGCAGATCACTTTCATTTGCAGAGGGGGTAGGACTTATTTAGCAAATGTTTTTTATTTCTTTATGCAATTTCAGATTGTAACTTCAGTGTGGTAGTAGTTGTATGGTGGGGCCAGGGGTCTATAAAAACAATTTTTTTTAGCAGCAGTGTATTTATGATTATTTGACAATGCTGTAGAATTTCTATATTTAAAACCATGCATGAATGTTTCCTCCTCAATACACAAATGGTAGGTGCCCTTTTGGCAGATATGCATTATATATATATATATATATATATATATATATATATATATATATATATATATATATATATATATATATATAAACAGGGTAAAGTCCAGCACCAATTCACCTTCTGGTAAGGGTGCAAGCAGCCTCTGTCTCACCTTGACAGGTATTAATTTACAAAATAGAAATGGCTGCAGCACACCAAGTCAAGTTTATACCATTTTTATTACAAGCAGTGAAATACAGGCGACGTTTCGGGCTTCTGCCCTTTCTCAAGCCAAGTGATATATATATACTACATTCCAGTTTACTGCCACTTTATGCAAGGACTTTCCAGGTGCAAGGAGGCATTTTATCTAAGATTTTTACATCTGCATAAAATGTTATACTCTCAGACTAAGATTGCTCAATGTTTGAAATGAGACAGGTTAACTTAAAACTGTTCAGTTTACACTACAGCTGACTTAATTTTGAAATACATACTAACAAGCCTAAATCCTGCATTTTACCAGATCTAATGGTATGAGTATCACAGTTTATGGTTTCACCAAGACCGTATAGAGTACAGCATTTTCAAAATCCATAAGTACAGCTGACAGATGGGAACATTTGTACACTATATTTAAAGTGGTGCTCTTGGTTGGGGAAAATGGGGAAAAAACAAACAAACATGTATCAATCTTTAAAAAGTATTTTTCTTCATCTAGCCATCTACCCAGACCATTAATGTACAATTTTGAATTCACAGAATTATTTTTGTTTGCACATTTACAAATATGATTCTTTAAAAAGTGATCTTTTAATTTCTGCATTTTTTATATCATGCATGTCACACAATGTTGATTTAGGGGGTGCAAGGTGCATAAATGTTTCCTCCTGTGAGTGTTTCTGTGGGTGTCTGTCTTTATGTCTTTGTGCTTTGGTTTGTGTCTCTATGAGTGTGCATGTATTTTTTTACGTGGGTCTCTCTGTGAGGGTGGGTGTGTATGTCTTTGTGCATTTTTTTTGGATGTCTGTGAGGGTGTGTGCATATGTCTTTGAGCTTTTTCTATGGGTGTCTCTGTGAGGGTGTGTGTATGTTTGTGTGTGTATGTTTGTCTTTGTGTATTTCTGTGTGTATCTCTGTGTTTTCTGTTGATGTCTCTGTAAGGGTGTGTGTTTTCTGTGGGTGTCTCTGTGAGGGTGTGTGTATGTCTGTGTGTTTTCTGTGGATGTCTCAGTGAGGGTGTGTGTATGTATGTCTTTCTGTGTTTTATGTGTTTGTCTCTCTGTGTGTGTATGTATTTGTGTGTTTTCTGTGAATGTCTCTGTCGGTGTTTCCTTGGGTGTATGTGCAAGTTTGAGTTTGTGTGTGTGTGTGTGTCCATTGTCTGTTCCTTTTTAGGACATTTTGACCTTACTACTGATTATTCACATCTATCTACAGACTTTGAGACTAATGACATGAGACCTTTCCGGAAGTCACCAATCTTTCATTTAACCTTTAAATTATTGTTTAGGCAGTTCAGGGCCCTTCCTTTCAGCCACTGCATGCTGTTGTCATCATTTAGTTGGCATCTTCCTTTGCAAAAAGATAATCAGAACTCCATATTTTGTTTTCTAAATCTCCTTTTTTTTTTTACAAAACTTTAGACTACCTCATTACTTGTCAGGTCAATGTAAACAAGTGCTGAATGTCTGTTTGGGTGTCTGTGTCTGAGTGTGTTTCTTTGCGTGTCTGCTAGAGTGTCTATATGTGTGAATCCTTATGTGTGAGTGTGAATGTGTGTTTCAGTGTATGAGTGTGTGTGTGTCTGTGTGTTTGTATGTTACTACCTTTACAACATTTCCAAGTTTAAATAGACACTCAAGAATAAAGTGCATATACGTTTTAGTCACTTAGTCAAAAATTTCACATGTCAAAGGGGGGGGGCCTGATCAATGGTTAAGTCAGGGGCCCAAAATTCCTAGTGGCGGCCCTGAGTGTGTGTAACCAATTATATATGCATACTTGTGTGTGTGTGTGTAGTAGTAGTAGTTGGCTTTTTATCTTATTTTTATTTTATATATATTGCTTAATTAGTGCTCTTCTTATAGACTTTGGTACTAAAAATGAGTGAAGTTCTATAAGGCAATAGACAATGCTCTAGAGTGGTGTAACTGTGCCTGTGCTTGTATGTGTCTCTGTGTGTATGTGTGTATTCAACTGAGTATGTTTGCATGCATGTGTGTGTGTGTGTGGTTAACCCTTTCGTGACCAGACCACTTTTCAATTTGTTGACCGTCTGGGACCAAGGCTATTTTGAATTTCTGCAGTGTTTGTGTTTAACTGTAATTTTCCTCTTACTCTTTTACTGTACCCACACATATTATATACTGTTTTTCTGGCCATTAAATTGACTTTCTAAAGATACCATTATTTTCATAAAATCTTATAATTAACTATAATAAAAATATAAAATATGAGGAAAAAAATGGAAAAAAAAAAACACTTTTTCTAACTTTGACCCTCAAAATCTCTTACACATCTACAATCACCATGAAACACCCATGCTAAATAGTTTCTAAATTTACTAGGAACGTTAAGGGTTACTGCCAAATATGTCTTCAGCAGCATCTCCTGAGTACAGTGATACCACCCATGTATAGGTGTGTTGGGTTCTCTGGGGGCTAAAAGGCCTTATTTTTAGGGAACGTATTCCGGTTTTCCAAATTGAAATTTTCACATCTGTCATCATGCACCCATGTCCTATTTGGGACATTTCTGAAGCTGGCCAATGTAATTTACCCCCATCAAACCATATATTTTTGAAAAGTATACACCCTATGGTATTTCAAATGCTGGTATTTTAACACTTTCCATGCACTAATTCAACCACCAGTCTTTGTCAAACTTTTGGGTAGTCATTTTTTTGTGTTATTTTTCACACACATTGTACTTTAGGCATGGATTCTCAGTTCCTGTTATGTGTTACTGCCCCCCCCCCCAAAAAAAACACCTCAATATGTGTTAAACAACATCTCCTGAGTACAGTGATACCACCCATGTATAGGTGTGTTGGGTTCTCTGAGGGCTAAAAGGCCTTATTTTTAGGGGGCGCATTCCAGTTTTTCAACTTGGAATTTTCACATCCAATGAACCCATATCCTATTTAGAACATTTCTGAAGCCGGCCAATGTAATTTACCCCCATCAAACCATATATTTTTGAAAAGTAGACACCCTAGGGTATTTGAAATGCTGGCATTTTAACACTTTCCCTGCACTAATTCAACCACCAGTCTTTGTCAAACTATTGGGCACTGGGCAGTCATTTTTTGTGTTATTTTTCACACACATTGTACTTTAGACATGGATTCTCAGCTCCTGTTATGTGTTACTGCCAAAGAAGACCACAATATGTGTTTACCAACATATCCTGAGTACAGTGATACCACTTACGCTTAGGTTTGTTGGCTTGTTTGGGGGGTGCAATGCCTAATGTCTGACATGCGTTTGTGATTTTTTTCACATTTAACATATTTTCTTTGCCTATCGTCTTTTTGGGGGTCTTTTTACATACCCCAATTTATTTGCATTGAATGTGCATATATTTGAAATGTTGACACCCCAAGGTATTGTATATGGAATGCTTTGATGCCTTTGATACAACCGTTTTAGCCAAAAAAAATTGGAGAAAATGTATGGTGGTAATTTTTCAATTTTCATTTTTACACACACATTGCTTTTTGACTATGATTTAGGAGAGACTGTTTTAAGTTATTGCAAAAAAAACTCTCCAGGTTGTTTTCTGCAAGACCTCCTGAGTACACGTATGCCCCCCATGCATAGGTTTGCCAGGATTTTGGGAAGGTTCAGTTACAATTGTATGACTTGTAATTTGAGTTGAAAGTGAGAGTATTTCTTCTGATATGCCTATCTTTAGTTTGGGGCCTATTGCATACCCCAGTTTTATTTATTGCCATAAAAGTGTATATATTTGACATGTTGACACCCCAAGGTATTGTATATGGAGTGCTTTGAAGCCTTTGATGCAACCGTTTTAGCTAAAAAAAAATGGAGAAAGTGTATGGTTGTAATTTTTCAATTTTCATTTTTACACACATTGCTTTTTGACTATGATTTAGGAGAGCTTGTTGTAAGTTATTGCAAGAAAACACTCCAGGTTGTTTACCGCAAGACCCCCTGAGTACACCCATACCCCCCATGCATAGGTTTGACAGGGGTTTTGGTAAAATACAGCACCAGTTTTAGAACAGTGAAATGTAAAATTTACTAGTGTGTGCAACCGCTTAAAGCAGTCCCCAATGCAGAGTCCAGGCTGTCCTGGGCAATCGGGACAGTAAAAGGTGGTGTCCCTTCTCTGCCCCCTCTTAGAACAGACTCTGATTTTTTTTTGAGGTTTCTGCTTTGTGGCAGTAGGGGGGATTTTAAAAATAAAATGAGTAGCCCCAATGCTGCTCTCTCCCATCACCGCCCGGGGAACAGGTGTATCTTGGTACAAAATCCCTGAAATGATCTGGAGCTGGAACTGTAAAAAAGTCAGTTTCATTCTGGGGTTTGCTTTTTTGAACAACAAAAAAGCGTGGTGGGTTGCAATCTGCATTAAGTAAATTGCAACCTTTTTGTACCAGGCCCTTGTCCTCCGCATAATTAGGTAGGGCTGCAGCAGCTGATCTGCCAGATCAACCCCACCCATATGCCGATTATAAGCCTTGATGCACACTGGCTTCCTTATGCTCTCAGCTCTGCCACATACAGAGACCTCCACAGTCCTCTCATTGTGGATGGTAGTAAGAAGGTACACATCCTTCTTGTCTCTGTACTTAACTGCCAACAGCTCCTCTTGGCGCAGAGCTGAGGTCTCCCCCCTTTGTAGCCGGGTGCGTGCAAGTTGTCCTGGGAAACCTGTGTGGTTCTTTTTAATTGTACTGCAAGTTACTGTATCAAATACAGTAGCTTGAACAAAAGGACACTTGTATAAAAATTATCCAAATACAAGTGGTACCCTATGTTTATTAGGGATAATATCAGGTCCCAGACAATCGTGCCAGTGGTTCCCATATGTTTTGGGCAACCTGGAGGGTCAAGGTGGCTATCCTTTCTCTCATACACCTGGAAGGCCTGAATATACCCACTCTCACTCTCACAGAGCTTATACACCTTTACTCCATGAGCCAATTTAACAAATGTCTTGCGGACCTGATCCAACAGTGCGGATCAGGTCCGCAAGACATCGCTGAATGCAGAGAGCAATACACTCTCCGTATTCTCCCACCCACCAACGATCGGCATGTGTCAGGAACAGTATTGCAGGATGCTTCAACATCAAGGCATCACTGCAATACTGTTTGAGCGGCTCCTGCGCTCAGATTAACTTCTCCCTGCATATGCTGAATATTATATGTTCCATAGTGGTCCTCTCAGCATCAGTGGGTAAAAAAGGTATTGCAGTGATGCCTCAATATCAAGGCATCACTGCAATACCTTAAAAGCAGCTGGAAGCGATCACGATCGCTTCCGCCACTTTAAACCCCAGAGGACGTGCCAGGAACATTCTTGGTCATTAAGGGTATTTTTTTTGTAGGACGTTCCTGGCACGTCCTCGGTCGTTAAGGGGTTAAAGGGACAGTAAAGTCATAATTAGACATTCATGATTTAGACAGAAAATACAATTTTAAACAGCATTCCAATTTACTTCTATTAATTAATTTGCTTCCTTCTCTTGTTATCCTTTGCTGAAAAGTTTATATAGGAAAGCTCAGGAGCAGCAAATAACTTAAGTTCTAGCTGCTGATTGGTGGCAACATATATATGCCGATTGTCAATGGCTCACTCATGTTTTCAGTTAGAAACCAGTAGTACACTGCTGCTCCTTCAACAAATGATACCAAGAGAATGAAGCAAATTTGATAATAGAAGTAAACTGGAAATTGTTTAAAATATGTTTTACCTAACTCATTATTTTTTGTGTTTCATGTCCCTTTATTTTTAACTCTTAATTATAATATTATTATAATCTTATAATCACAGGTTGATTATCCTCAATAGACACCCATAATGGCCCACTACCAACAATGTCCATATGTAAGTGTATGGTAAGGAAATGAGTCATGAGATCCAAAAAAGGATAAAGGTCAACACTGCATAAGGGTGAAGTCCAAGATCCGGGACCAAACATACTGACAGAGCCAGAAGTAGTTGAATATCATGTCCTATAAAGAAGACAGGGGAAAAAGACTACCTGGGAGTCCAGAATATCCCCTAAACTACTGAGTAGAACTAATACTGTGTCAGTGAACAGGTTACCACCCATTCACCCCATCAATAGCCTTTTACATTATAGGAAGCAGTGCCAGTCAATGTGGCTATTTAAGCCATTAAGGCTCATTGTGTTCAATCTATAGATCCATTTGGCCTCTAATTTCAGTAACTTATGGTTGCAATCTCATCCCCTCATTAAAGGTGGAACATGATCAATGAAGATGAAACTTAGATCACACACAGTATGTCCAACCTCACAGAAATGGCTTTCCACCGGTTGTTCACTTGTGCCTTTCTTTAGAGCTATCCTTATGGCAGAGCAATTGTTAGTCCTTGCATCATCAGAGATTTTCCCAATGGAAAACAAACCATATACAAAATTCAGCATGTAAACATCATATATAGTCATACTTTTCAGGAAATACTTGATTATATCTCCTGTTGGAATGTGCTGCCTAAATTCTGTACCCTGCAACATGCTGTTGCAGATGGTGCAACTCGGGCTGCGTTAACAGACAGTTTTCAAATTATGTAACCAATATTTTGGGGTATAGCAATGAGTTGGGTCTATCACCATCAGAGTGCCTCTTTAATTGCTTCCTCTCTTATGCGTGGTTTGTCATAATGTTTGAAAGGATGTGTAGAATCAGTACTTGAAATATCCCAATGTTGATTGAGGTGCTTCCCCAACAAATGTTTATCATGGGAATATGTACATGGTATATTGGTTATCCTCAGAAGTTTGTAGAAGTTCAGCTTGTTTCAGCTTGTCACTCAGCAAGTTTGTAGCCTCCTGTACTGTTTTATGGGGAGTAGCCTCTCTGTAAGAACCTCACAGCCATATTAGTCAGATGTTGGTTATTTCTGTCTTGTTCCATATTATTTCTAACTACTCTGCCCAATTGTGCTTTTGGAATTGTAATGACAGTGGGGAACAACTACGGTCATGTAATAAAGAATTTCTGTCCGTTGTTTTGTTTTTAAATAAAAGTGGTCATTAAAGTCCTTAGACTTAGAGTCCTTCCCAGTGAGCCCTAATGGTTTAAATAGCGAAATTGACTGGCACTGTTTGTGATGTGACAGGGGATTGATGGGGCATGTGTTGGGCAAATGGGTGATGATCTGTACACTGACACAGTCTCAGTCCTACTCTGCAGTTTGGGGGATACCACAGATTCCCTGGTAGTATTTTTCCCTGGCCACTGTGAAGGACTTGATATTCAACTACTTTGGGCTCTGTCAATATGTTTGGTCCTCAGGTGTTGTAAGTCACCCTTATGAAATGTTGCCTTTTATCTTCTATTATGTTTTTGGATCACATATCCTGACTCATTCCCATAGACTTACAAATGGACATTGTTGGTGGTGGATCACTATGGCTGCACTTCAGGGTGTCCCTTGTGGATCTTCAATTTATCAGATATGGGGGCCCATTTATTATGTTGTGAGCGGACATGATCCGATATTGAGGATCATGTTCGCTGCACATCGATAAATATCGACAGCATACGCTGTCGGCATTTATCATTGCACCAGCAGTTCTTGTGAACTGCTGGTACAATGCTGCCCCCTGCAGATTTGCGGCCAATTGGCTGCTAGCAGGGGGTGTCAATCAACCCGATCATATTCAATCAGGTGGATTTCTATCGCCGCCTCAGAGCAGGCAGACAGGTTATGGAGCAGCTGTCTTTAGATAACTTCATAAACACAGGACATCAAGCTCCGTATGGAACTTGATAAATATGCCCCATGGTCTTTATGTTATTTGTTATGTATACAAGAGAGTGCCAATGATCACATTTATGCAAAAATTCTATACATTTGTTACAGTGATAATTCTAATGAATGAAAGATTTCAGTCAATGTTTTCTTTACACCTTGGGCGAGATTACATATACGGCGCAGGATTCAGCACAAGTGCTGCCGCCCGCACCACCCATAATTTAACCTTGCACATCGGGTATTACATAAACTCCGCCAGCAGTTCATAAAGTGCCGTAAATCGGATAAACTAGCAATGTCCAGAAATGAGCGTAAATACAAATTTCAGGAGTCGCCAGTGCCCTACGGCACTTTAGAAACTGTCGGCGCTTAAGAAAATAAAAAAAAAAAAAACATAAATTCTCCCATAAAAGTCTAACCCACCTCCCAAGAATAAACCCGACACATAAACCCCCATATCCTCCATCAAACCCACATTGGAACTAATAATACAAATATTACAGTGTGGAACGACAATTACAAGTTACGTGTGTGATACGAAGGTTCTCTGTCAGTGATAAAATGTTACGTACTGCAGTATTTCTGTGTGCAGCAAGGGATAGTGTAAACAATCACTGTGTACAGTGTGGAACGACAATTACAAGTTACATGTGTGATAAGAGGGTTCTCTGTCAGTGACAGAATGATCTATACTGCAGTGTCGCTCTGTGCAGCGAGGGTTAGTGTAGACAATCTCTGTGTACACTGTGTAATGACAATAAGTTACATGTGTTATATGAAGGTTCTCTGTCTGTAATAGAATGTTCTATACTGCAGTATCTCTATGTGCAGCGAGGGTCAGTGTAAACAATCACTGTGTACACTGTGTAATGACAATAACAAGCTTAATGTATGATATGAGGGTTCACTGTCAGTAACAGAATGTTCTATACTGCAGTATCACTGTGTGCACTGTAACCCATTTCCTCCTATTGCAACAAATGCACAAATATGTGTAATACTCAGGAACACATAGAGTACTACTAACCAGGATTTTACTGCATTGTTAGACACTAATCTTGTGATAAGAGGATTCTCTGTCATTAACAGAATGATCTATACTGCAGTATCACTGTGTGCAGTGAGGGTTAGTGTAGACAATCACTGTCTACACTGTGTAATGATAATAAGTTACATGTGTGATATGAGGGTTCTCTGTCAGTAATAGAATGTTCTATACTGCAGTATCTCTATGTGCAGCTAAGGTTAGTGTAAACAATCACTGTGTACACTGTGTAATGACAATAACAAGCTAAATGTATGATATGAGGGTTCACTGTCAGTAACAGTATGTTATATACTGCAGTATCACTGTGTGCCCTGTAATCTATTTCCTCCAATTGCAACAAATGCACAAATATGTGTAATACTCAGGAACATGTACGGTACTACTAACCAGGATTTCACTGTATTGTTATACACTAATCCTGTCAGAGTCTGTTTACACACTATGGGGCATATTTATCAAGCTCCGAATGGAGGCAGGCTCGCCAGAAAGAGCAGTTATGAAGCAGCAGTCACAAAGAGCGCTGCTCCATAACCTGTCCGCCTGCTCTCAGCAGGCGGAAAGACATCGCCACAATTCAACCCTATTGAATCGGGTTGATTGACACCCCCCTGCTGGCGGCCTATTGGCCACGAGTCTGCAGGGGGTGGTGTTGCACCAGCAGCTCTTGTGAGCTGCTGGTGCAATGCTGAATACGGAGAGCGTATTGCTCTCCGACAGACCTTGATAACTATGGGCCTATGTCTTCTGTTATGTGATGTCACAATCTGTCCACCAATCATCAGGGCCGGCGTTTGCTATAAGGTAACATAGGCATCCGCCTTAGGGCGCACTAACTGGAGGGCGCTAAGAGCGGTGCCAACTGTAAGGATTTAAATTTATTATTTATTCATTTTTTTTTGTTGTAGAACTTAGTTTTTGACAATCGCGGTACCCGCTGGCTCTCCCTGCGCCTGCAATGCAATACTTAGTCTAATATACAGTATACTAAAGTCTTCCTGTCCCGCTGGGCTGGCCTGGCAGTGACTATTGCTCATAGTTATTATTATACAGGCTGCCGATGGGAATGTGGATGTGGGCATGCCACGCGCGGCGTGCGTGTGGTGTGATGTCAGCCAGAGCATGGAGGAGGCGGAGCTCAATTGCACAGCAGCTGTGCTGTCTACTATCTAGGAAGAATGTCTCACTCTGAGAGCGAGGGAGAAAATTGTGCGGGAGTGGGATCGCCTGACTCCACGTGACATCTGGCTCACTCACACACACAGCACCATCTAGAGCTGAGCCATGGGTGAGACGAGTGTGACTAATGCTGCCGTCCAGCCCCCAGACGAGATAGAGAGACCGACCAATGGAGTGAGGTAGGATAGGAATGGCGTGGGGGTCTCTGAGGGGCATACTAGTCTATAATGATTTATTGACTTTCCTAATGTAATAGAGAGACAGAGTTGTTTTGCACAGGCTCCTCTGCTAAGGTCACTGGCTGACTCAGCCAAGATTTTTGTTCGGCAGCTCACTGCTAAAATTCTGAGAGTCTGTGTTTCATTTTTATCTTGATTATATTATGCTGTAGTGTAATTTTAGCTCACATTTTTGTAGATCATTGCATTAAGGTTAAAAAAAAAAAACTGTAGAAAACGAAAGTCCTGTGACCTCTCCCAGACTGCTATAGGAAGGTGTCTGGTTTCTCTAACCTCAAGTTTCTGAGCACCTTGCTATGTGCTTTACAGTATTTTGCAGTTAATAGAAAACAGTTGGAGAAGCCAGCTCTTTGTATTGTATTATGGACCTCTTATTGTTTTTCAGAAATATGGGGAACCAGTCTGCTTAAATTCTTAAAGCTTAAATAACCAACCGTAAGGCATTGTTACTGGCTGGCAGCAAAGTGCCTTGTTACGCCCCATTGAGCTAATTACTTTGAAATAGGATATTATCTAAAATTATAGAGTTCTTGGAGGAGACAGTAAGCCTTATCTTTCATCTTTGCACTTGAAATAGTGCACTTGAAATAATGCATTCCATTCAGGCCAAGAAGTACTGACACAGCCTGAACTGGACAATGATGCCTTTTCAGGACCTTGCAAATGACTAGTGTGACATTCCCTCTGCCATCAGTCAGGGCACTAGAAACTAGGAAAAGGATGATCTAATTTAATAACATGTTATCAATTTGTTTAATTTTACAAATAAGTAAATGATGTGTGTAAGTGTGTGTAAATGTGTATGTGTGTGTATGTGTGTGTTTAAGTGTGTGTGTAAATGTGTGTATGTGTGTAAGTGTGTGTATATGTGTGTAAATGTGTGTGTGTATGTGTATGTGTATGTGTGTAAGTATGTGTATGTGTGTGTGAATTTTAACCCACAACAGTAATCCATAACTTTCCTTTTTTGTTGGGACATTAACTTTCTCAATGTAAAATGTATCTATTTCCCTAGTGCTATAAATCCAATATATGTGTGTGTGTGTGTGTATATATATATATATATATATATATATATATATATATATATACAATTGTTATGCAGCATAACCACTGTCTGATTTGCTATGCAGCAGTAGCATTGTCTGATTTGTTATACAGCACAACAACTGTTTGAAAATTAGAAAGTTGCTTATAATGTCATGCTCTAAAAATTTTTGGGTTCATATCCCTTTAACTAGAATGGTATGTAATGGGGGGGGGGCGGCAAAATGTATCCTCGCCTGTGTGGCCAAAAATCCTAGCACCGGCCCTGCCAATGATGATGCACAGAATCAGCACACGCGCACACCACAGCCACACACACTGTAGATAGGCTGTATGAGGGGCGGCTCTGGATGCTGCACTATGATTGGTGAATAGCAGGCAGCATGTCTGTATTTAAAAGGTTGACATTTTGGGCTTCTGCTTGTTACTATTCACATTGAAAAAGACCAGTACTTGGGCAGAAACTAGTTTGTGCATTTTATTAGTGTTATTGCAAGTTTTTTCACCCCTGGCACCTGATACCGACGACTACAGCTATCGGCCAGGAAACAGGGGGGTGAATACATGCACTTTTTATCTCACTTGATTATTTTGGTTGGTGTGGGTTTAATTTATTATATAGAGGTTGTTTCCTCATTTTTACCTTTAATTATTAAAAGTTATTTTTTAATTCCTTACTACTTAGACTAGGAAACAGTGCTTAATAAACCCTAAACCTTTATTCTTAACTTTTATTGTTTAAATCTTTTTTTAGGGGTAGCACCGGACTGTTACATTTAGTTCAGTCTTTTTTCCAGGGTCACTGGGTCCTAGTGCCAGCACCATTCTTATATTATTGTTGTATTACCTTAGGTGGGGATTTCAACCTCACTTTTCTCTTAGGTATTTGAGCACAGCACTATTCACATTGACAATGACATCCTTTGACTTAGGGGCTGAGATGCTAAAGTGGTCTGATGACATTAAAAATCTGACTATAGAACTTAAAAATAAGAGTGCTAATGAAGGGGAAAATGCTGGGGAATGGTTACAACCACTCAAAGATTTGAAAAGGATTAGGAAAAAACTAATCAAGAGACAGTGGAATATTGTAATGTATACATTTTATCAAGACAATAATGTAATACCCAGAGGACTTCGTCTCAAGTCATTCCCTTTGTTTAGTGACTTAAAGTTAGAATTAAAAACTAAATGGGCAAGCTCTTTCACTGAATGTTCCCTTAAGCTAATGGGGTACTTAGTGGAGCATGAAATAGAAAAAATATCTGAAATTACTGGGGAAATATCTCAAATTAGTAATGACTTAAAACAATTTGAAACTAAAGAGGACTTTCAAAAGTCATACAATAAAATAAAAGGTGAAGTGGAAAAATTTGCTAAATGTATCTCTGATAAAAAAGAGAAAAAATCGATAGAGACCTTTCTGACTATGCTAAAGGTACAGCGTATACATGGAGCCATAAACAAATGACTAACTCAGATTCAGATGTCTCTGAATGCGACATGACAGACACTGAATTTTCAGAAAGTGAAATCACAGAAAGAACACCTATATCTATATTAAGCAATAAAAATAAAATTAAACCACATATCACCAGAGAAAGTATCCCTTTAGGAGTAGAACTCGGAGGGGAAGGGACAAGCAAACCTCACACGAGGTCGTCAAGTTCAATTCAGCCAGAGATCCCAGTACAACAGGAAGAAACACTAGAGTCTGGCTTAAATATTATTAATCTATCAGATAAAACACTCACTCATACACACATCTCAGTGCTCCGTAAGGGACTGTCATTTGTACCCACCAACCAAATCAACAAATTTGAAGCCATTAAAGATACTCATTTATTTGCCAGAAAATTGTTACTTAAAAATATTTTTCAAATAGTGCAGATATAGGTTCACTCAATCAAGCTGACCTGATAGCATTAGAGGACCTTATTACTCTGCTGGGGGATTCTGAACCAGTTGGGGGAACTTTGACTAATGATGATAATTGACGAGATATCCTGCACACACAATCACATTTTGTTCCACCCAATAATATTTCACCATTACTGTCACATTTTTAAATTTGGTCTGCAATGACATTTTATCTATTAGACACTGCAAAAATATTCCAACCACCAATTTATCTAAATTGGAAGTGGATGCTCTCAAGGAAATGTCTGAGTGGACAGATGTCCAAATTAAGAATAGTGACAAGGGAGGTAACATTGTGATATGGCCAACACCGATGTATATTGCAGAAGCCAACAAACAATTAAGTAATAGTGATGTCCCAAACTGTTCGCCCGCGAACGGTTCACAGCGAACATAGCTTGTTCGCGTTTGTGGGCGAACACATGGCGATGTTCGATCCGCCCCTATGTGTCATCATTGTGGAAACTTTGACCCTTTATGTCACAGCCGCCTGACACATTAAAGCCAATCAACATCAGACACTCCCTCACAGACCCTCCCAGCTACTCGGAATCCACCATTTTAGACTCATAACGACCTTGCTTTCTTAATGAGAGGACGTGTTGTGTTTTTGCTCCTGACATTAATAGTAAAAACATAGCTAGGCTAGTGTATTTACAGTCCAGAAGGACTCCATTCATCTCTGCTGCAAGCACAGCACCCCAAAAAGCCCTTTTTATGGCTATATTTCGTGCCTTTTTTTTCCTTTTTTTTTATTAGCATTTGCTTGGCTTTCAGGCTGTGTGTTTAAGGCTCACAGCATATGCTGTGACTACTGCAACCACTGATATCTCCCTAACAACATTAGTTTAAATTTAACTAACCAAAAAATTTAATTATTTTTCTAGTGTAATTTTTTTTCATTTTCTATCAGGACAGTGTCACACAGCATATACTCTGGTTCATTGCTCTGTGCCAGCCAGCAGCCACCAGTGTTAATATCCGTTTATAACATTATTTTAAATTTTAAAAAAAAATATATATATTTTGCTAGTGTAATCTAATTACATTTACTATCAGGCCTGTGTCTATCAGGATCACTCAGCATTAATATACCTCATTTTTTTTTTCAGTCTTTTGGTTAATTGATCTGTGCCAGGCAGCCACCCAGCACTCATATCTATTCTTATTCTTCACCTTAATTTTAATATATAAAAAAAAAAGTTTAAATTTGTTTGCTAGTGTAATCTAATATAATTTTTTATCCGGCCTGTGTGTTTTGCTGACATACAGAGCCTACTGTGTTTACTTGCTGCCCTCCCTAGTCTATGAGCCACAACTCATATGTGTTTAACCTTTTTTTAATTTCCCCCCCAAAAAAATAATTTCAACCATTTTTCTAGTGTAATCTAATAGTATTTTCTATCTGGCGTGTGTGTATCCGACTTACAGAGCATACTGTTTTTAATAGCTGCCCTTCCAAGGCTATCAGCCACGACTCATATGTATGTGCTTAACCTTTTTCTTAAAATTTCCAAAAAAAAGTCTTTAAATCATTATGCTAGTGTAATCTAATTGTATTTTCTATCAGGCCTGTGTCTAACTGTCTATCTGACTTACACAGCATACTGTGTTAAATTGCTGCCCTACCTACCATCCACGACTCATATCTGCCAGCCTGTGTGCCAGGCCCAAATAGCCAATTAGTGGCACCAATCACAATTCTTGTAACAGTATATAAAAAAATAAAAATCATAATTTTTTGGACTGCAAATATTCAGTCTCCTAGTGCCATTGAATTGCATTTACCTCCTGCCTGCCACTGCCAGCCTTTTGTGCCAGGCCGTCTAGCCAACTATTTACACCAATCATAATTGTTGTCACAGACAGTATAGTTACTAATTAAAATTTAAAAAAATTTGATTGTTGATCTTAATCCTCAGTTTGCTCGTGCCCTAGAATTGCACTTTTCTACTGCCTTCCAAGCCTGTGTGCCAGGCCTACTTGAAAAATATTTACACCAATCATATTTGTTGTGACAGTATTCTTAATAATTAAAAATTAAAATTGTTGGTAATAGTTGTTGAGAATCCTCAGTTTGCTGGTGCCATTGAATAGCACTTTCCTGCTGCCTTGCAGCCTGCTGTGAGCCAGGCCCACCTAGCCAATTGTTGCCAGCAATCATATTTCTTTTAACAGTATTGCAAAAATTGTCAATCATCACTGTTTTGACTGTCATTAATCAGTCTCCTAGTGTCCTTGAATTGCATCTACCTCCTGCCTGCCAGCCTTTTGTGCCAGGCCGTCTTGTCAACTATTTACACCAATCATAATTTTTTGTCACAGTATAGTTACTAATTAAAATTTAAAAAAATCTTGATTGTTGATAATCTTAATCCTCAGTTTGCTCGTGCCCTAGAATTTCACTTTTCTACTGCCTTCCAAGCCTGTGTGCCAGGCCTACTTGAAAAATATTTACACCAATCATATTTGTTGTGACAGTATTCTTAGTAATTAAAAATTAAAATTTTTATTAATAGTTGTTGTGAATCCTCAGTTTGCTGGTGCCAGTGAATAGCACTTTCCTCCTGCCTTGCAGCCTGCTGTGTGCCCGGCCCACCTAGCCAATTATTGCCAGCAATCATATTTCTTTTAACAGTATTGCAAAAATTGTCAATCATCACTGTTTTGACTGTCATTAATCAGTCTCCTAGTGTCCTTGAATTGCATTTACCTCCTGCCTGCCAGCCTTTTGTGCCAGGCCGTCTTGCCAACTATTTACACCAATCATAATTGTTGTCACAGTATAGTTACTAATTAAAATTAAAAAATTCTTGATTGTTAATGATCTTAATCCTCAGTTTGCTCGTGCCCTAGAATTGCACTTTTTTACTTCCTTGCAAGACTGTGTGCCAGGCCTACTTGAAAAATATTTACACCAATCATATTTGTTGTGACAGTATTCTTAATAATTAAAAATTAAATTTTTTGTTAATAGTTGTTGTGAATCCTCAGTTTGCTGGTGCCATTGAATAGCACTTTCCTCCTGCCTTGCAGACTGCTGTGAGCCAGGCCCACCTAGCCATTTGTTGCCAGCAATCATATTTCTTTTAACAGTATTGCAAAAATTGTCAATCATCACTGTTTTGACTGTCAGTAATCAGTCTCCTAGTGTCCTTGAATTGCATCTACCTCCTGCCTGCCAGCCTTTTGTGCCAGGCCGTCTTGCCAACTATTTACACCAATCATAATTTTTGGTCACAGTATAGTTACTAATTAAAATTAAAAAATTCTTGATTGTTGATGATCTTAATCCTCAGTTTGCTCGTGCCCTAGAATTGCACTTTTCTACAGCCTTCCAAGCCTGTGTGCCAGGCCTACTTGAAAAATATTTACACCAATCAAATTTGTTGTGACAGTATTCTAATAATTAAAAATTAAAATTTTTGGTAATAGTTGTTGTGAATCCTCAGTTTGCTGGTGCCATTGAATAGCACTTTCCTCCTGCCTTGCAGCCTGCTGTGAGCCAGGCCCACCTTTGCCAATTTTTGCCAGCAATCATATTTCTTTTAACAGTATTGCAAAAATTGTCAATCATCACTGTTTTGACTGTCAGTAATCAGTCTCCTAGTGTCCTTGAATTGCATCTACCTCCTGCCTGCAAGCCTTTTGTGCCAGGCCGTCTTGCCAACTATTTACACCAATCATAATTTTTGGTCACAGTATAGTTACTAATTAAAATTAAAAAATTCATGATGGTTGATGATCTTAATCCTCAGTTTGCTCGTGCCCTAGAATTGCACTTTTCTACAGCCTTCCAAGCCTGTGTGCCAGGCCTACTTGAAAAATATTTACACCAATCATATTTGTTGTCACAGTATTCTTAGTAAATAAAAATTATAATTTTTGTTAAATGTTTTTGTGAATCCTCAGTTTGCTGGTGCCAGTGAATTGCACTTTCCTCCTGCCTTGCAGCCTGCTGTGTGCCCGGCCCACCTAGCCAATTATTGCCAGCAATCATATTTTTTTTAACAGTATTGCAAAAATTGTCAATCATCACTGTTTTGACTGTCAGTAATCAGTCTCCTAGTGTCCTTGAATTGCATTTACCTCCTGCCTGCCAGCCTTTTGTGCCAGGCCATCTTGTCAACTATTTACACCAATCATAATTGTTGTCTACAGTATAGTTACTAATTAAAATTAAAAAAAATTTGATTGTTGATCTTAATCCTCAGTTTGCTCGTGCCATTGAATTGCACTTTTCTACTGCCTGCCAGCCTGTGTGCCAGGCCCAACTATCCAATTAGTGCCAGCAATCATATTTCTTTTAACAGTATTGCAAAATTTGTCAATCATCACTGTTTTGACTGTCAATCTGCAGTCTACTAGTGCCCTCCTTGAATTGCATTTTCCTCCTGCCTGCCTGCCTGTGTGCCAGTCCCAACTAGCCAATTAGTGCCACCAATCATATTTATTGTAACAGGATTGGAATTTTTGTTAATCATAACTGTTTTGACTGTGATTCTTCAGTCTCCTAGTGCCATTGAATTGCAGTTTCCTTTCTCTCAGCGTGTGTGCCAGACAGGCCCATTTGCCAACTAGTGCCAAACAATCATATTTGTTGTCACAGTACTTGTAATATTTTAAAAAATTAACAATTTGTGATTTTTAAAACATCTGTCTTTTTTGTTGTTGTCAGTCTCACAGCGTATACTGTGCCCACTTTCACAGTGCCACCACTCAATTGGTGTAATAGTATTGTTAGTGTCCATTTTAAAAAAAAATGACAGGCAGAGGCAGGCCACCCTGCAGGTTCCGTGGTTGTGGTTGTGGTGCTGTGATTCCTTTAGACCCTACAAATATGCACATTGTTCAGATGCCGGGTGCCAGGGGGACGCGAAAACTTCTAAGGAAGACCTAGTTGAATGGCTAACACAGGACACCCAATCTTCTTCAGCTTCCGCTGCTAGTTCTCCTAACCTTGACGCACCATATAAGTCCAGCTGTGCTTTGGGCAGGTCTCAAGTGACCAGTGCCACTCCCACACCTGTCACCACCACCAACACTAGCACCACAGCCGCTTCACTTGATCTGTCACAGGAGTTATTGACACATCATGTGGAAGAAATGAGTGATGCGCAACCATCATTGACAGAGGATGTAGATAATAGTGATCAGTCTCAGTCAGGCAGCATTACCAACATGGAGGTACGGTGTGATGATGATGATGATGTTGTACCCGCTGCTGCTTCCTTTCTTGATGTTTCAGATACAAGTGAAGCGGTTGATGATGATGTGTCGGTGGATGTCACGTGCGTGCCTGCTAGAAGAGAAGAAGAAGAGGGGGAAGTTCAGATGGGGAGACAGAGAGGAGGAGGAGACGATTTGGAAGCATGGGGAGGTCGTCTCAAGGAGCTAGTGGCACAGTCAGACAGCATGCATCGTCACCAGGGGTCAGCCAGACAACACGCCAACGCCCATCAACGCATGCTGTTGCCACCACCAGAATGCCGTCATTGCAGAGCTCAGCAGTGTGGCATTTTTTTTGTGTGTCTGCCTCTGACAACAGCGATGCCATTTGCAACCTGTGCCAAAAGAAACGGAGTCGTGGGAAGTCCAACAGCCACCTAGGTACAACTGCTTTGTGAAGGCACATGGTCTCCCATCACAAAGGCTGATGGGAAGAACACATGAGTAGAAGCAGCACACAAAGTGAAAGCCGCCCTCCTCCTCCTGCTCCAGCATCTTCAGCCACGTCAACCAGTGCTGTCCTCCTTGCCCCCTCTCAACCATCCTCCACTCAGTCTCTCTTACGTAGCAGTTCCTGGTCATCTGCCCACAGTCAGGTGTCTGTCAAGGACATGTTTGAGCGTAAGAAGCCAATTTCTCAAAGTCACCCCCTTGCCCGGCGTCTGACAGCTGGCTTGTCTGAACTCTTAGCCCGCCAGCTTTTACCATACAAGCTGGTGGAGTCTGATGCTTTAAAAAAAATTGTATCTATTGGGACACCGCAGTGGAAGGTACCTGGCAGAAACTTCTTTTCACAAAAGGCAATCCCAAACCTGTACTCTGTTGTGAGAAAGGAAGTTATGGCATTTCTGGCACACAGCGTTGGCAAGGGTCCATATGACCATGGATAGCTGGTCTGCAAAGCATGGTCAGGGCAGGTATATCACCTACACTGCGCATTGGGTAAACCTGCTGACCTCTGACAAGCATGGAATGCGTGGCTCTGCAGAAGAGTTGGTGACACCGCCAAGACTTGCAGGCAGGCCTGCTGCTACCTCCTCTACTCCTCCTACTCCATCCTCTTCTATAACCTCTTCCTCGGCTAAGTCCTCTTCAACTTCTGCGTCTTGCTCCACATTTATGGCACCCCCCCAGCTCCCCAGGTACTATGCTACATCCCGGGTACGGCAGTGTCACGCCGTCTTGGGGTTGACTTGCCTGAAAGCGGAGAGTCACACCGCACCAGCACTCCTGACCACCCTGAATGCACAGGTGAATCAGTGGCTGACTCCGCACCAACTGGAGATTGGCAAGGTTGTTTCTGACAATGGAAGTAATTTGGTGGCGGCATTGAAATTGGGCAAGTTGATACATGTGCCGTGCATGGCACATGTGTGTAATCTAATTGTACAACGATTTTTCCATAAGTACCCAGGCTTACAGGATGTCCTGAAGCAGGCCAGGAAGGTGTGTGGCCATTTCAGGCATTCCTACACGGCCATGGTGCACTTGTCTGATATCCAGCGTCGAAACAACCTGCCAGTGAGGCGCTTGATTTGCGACAGCCCGACACCGTGGAATTCAACACTCCTAATGTTTGACCGCCTGCTCCAACAAGAAAAAGCTGTTAATGAGTATTTGTATGACCGGGGTGCTAGGAGAGCCTCTGGGGAGCTGGGGATATTTTTTCCAAATTACTGGACGCTCATGTGCAATGCCTGTAGGCTCATGCGTCCTATTGAGGAGGTGACAAACCTTGTCAGTCGCACCGATGGCACCATCAGCGACATCATACCATTTGTTTTCTTCCTGGAGCGTGCCCTGCGAAGAGTGCTGGATCAGGCAGTAGATGAGCGTGAAGAGGAAGCGGGAGAGTTGTGGTGTCCATCACCCCCACAAACAGCCGAATCAGCATCGCTTGCTAGACCTGCGGCAATGCAGGAAGAGGATTATGAGGAAGAGGAGTCAGAGGAGGAATGCGGCTTTGAGGAGGAGGAGGAAGACCGAGCACAACAGGCATCCCAGGGTGCTCGTTGTTGTCACCTCTCTGGTACCCGTGGTGTTGTACGTGGCTGGGGGGAAGAAGATACCATCAGTGAGGTCAGTGAGGAGGAGGAACGGGACATGATTAGCTCGGCATCCAACCTTGTTCAAATGGGTTCTTTCATGCTGTCGTGCCTGTTGAGGGACCCTCGTATAAAAAAGGTGAAGGAGAACGACCTGTACTGGGTGTCCACGCTCCTCAACCCCCGGTATAAGCATAAAGTGCCTGAAATGTTACCAAATTCCCGCAAGTCGGAAAGGATGGAGCATTTTCATAATAAATGAAAAACTATGCTTTACACAGCGTATAAGGGTGATGTCACAGCACCACGGGAATGTAACAGGGGAAGAGATGAAATTAATCCTCCTCCTCCCATGACCACGGCGGCAAGGACCGGGGGCTTTCCTGACGTCTTGTTGATGGAGGACATGCGTACCTTTTTAACTCCCATGCACCATCAGAGCCTTTCGGGATCCAGCCTTAGAGAAAGACTCAACCGACAGGTAGCAGACTACCTAGCTTTAACTGCAGATCTCGACACTCTCAGGAGCGATGGACCCCTTGACTACTGGGTGTGCAGGCTGGACTTGTGGCCTGAGCTATCCCAATTTGCAATGGAACTTCTGGCCTGCCCCGCTTCAAGTGTCCTGTCCGAAAGGACTTTCAGTGCAGCAGGAGGTTTTGTCACTGAGAAGAGAAGTCGCCTAGGTCAAAAAAGCCTTGACTATCTCACTTTTATAAAAATGAATGAGGGCTGGATTCCGAAGGGACTGACATTGGGCGATACATTTGAATAAAAAAGACCTGATGAAGAGATGAGCTGGCTTGGGCTACAACTGGTACACAGGCTGGCCTTTTTTTTTGTTATAAAGCCGGAGGACTTGCTTGACTTATCCGCCAACAACTAGTGTTCAAGCCACAAGCTTTTAGGGCACTTTATGAATGTTTTACAATCATCAATTTTTCTGGCCGCTGCTACAGCAGTTGCTACAACAATACCCATTTTTTTCAGTAATTTGTACATTCCTAATTTTTCTGGCCTCTGCTGCAGCTCTGTGGGTACAAAACTCAAATAAAAAAAATAAGGCACATAACACTAGTGATTAAACTGTTACGAATTGTACAACTTAGCAAACCACTCATATCTGGTGGACCATTAAATTGAACGCAAAATGCCACAAATTTGAAGGAGGAGGACCGACCAAGCATCTTTATCCGTCTCTTGGTTGCTCTAAATTATCTCCGTGTTCCATCTATGCCATACCTGTACTCTATTGTGCAAAAGGGTGGCATATGTGGTGTTTCATGCTGTTGTGCCTGTTGCGGGTCGTGGCCCATGGTATAAAAAGGCTGAAGGAGAATGACCTGTAATGGGTCCCCCATCAAATTTTTAGAAAAATGTTACTGGTTTCTCTCAATTATCTCTGGGTTTCTAAAATGGATGCCATACCTGTACTCGCTTTTGCAAAAGGATGGCATATGTGGTGGTGTTTCCTGCAGTTGTTTCTGTTGAGGGTGCTGGACCCTCTTATAAAAAAGCTGAAGGAGAACGACCTGGAGTGGGAGTCCAAGCATGGTTTTTGGGGGTATTTCACTTTTCCAAACAATTATCTGTGGGTTTCTAAAATCAATGCAGTACCAGTACTCTATTGTTCAAAAGGATGCCATATGTTCTCTTTCCTGCTGGTATTTTGTTTGAGGGTCCTGGACCCTCTTATAAAAAGGCCTAAGGAGAAAGAGGTGTACTGGGTGTCCACTCAAGTTTTTTTTTTCTATTTCACATTTGACCAAAATTATCTCTGGGTTTGTAAAATCAATGCTGTACCTGTACTCTATTGTTCAAAAGGATGCCATACGTCCTCTTTCCTGCTGGTGTTTTTTTTTTAGGGTCCTGGACCCTCTTATAAAAAGGCCGAAGGAGAAAGAAATGTACTGGGTGTCCATCGAATCATTAGTTTGATTCAAATTCCCGGTTGAAACAAATTATCTCCGGGTTTCTAAAATCAATGCCTTTCCTGTAATCTAATTTTCAAAAGGATGCCATAAGTCCTCTTTCCTGCTACTGGTTTTGTTGAGGGTCCTGGAGCCTCTGCTAAAAAAAGGCCTAAGGATAAATAAATGTACTGGGTGTCTAATCAATGTTTTTTTAGATTTCACGGTTGCAACAAAATATCCCCCGGTTTCTAAAATCAATGCCTTTCCTGTAATCGATTATTCACAAGGATGCCATATGTCCTCTTTCATGCTGTTGTTTCTGTTGAGGCTCCGGGAGCCTCTTATAAAAAGGCCTAAGGATAATGAAGTGTACTGGGTGTCTAATCTATGTTTTTTTAGATTTCACGGTTGCAACAAATTATCCCCGGGTTTCTAAAATCAATGCCTTTCTTGTAATCTATTATTCACAAGGATGCCATATGTCCTCTTTCATGCTGTTGTTTCTGTTGAGGCTCCGGGAGCCTCTTATAAAAAGGCCTAAGGATAAAGAAGTGTACTGGGTGTCTAATCTATGTTTTTTTAGATTTCACGGTTGCAACAAATTATCCCCGGGTTTCTAAAATCAATGCCTTTCCTGTAATCTATTATTCACAATGATGCCATATGTCCTCTTTCATGCTGTTGTTTCTGTTGAGGCTGCGGGAGCCTCTTATAAAAAGGCCTAAGGATAAAGAAGTGTACTGGGTGTATAATCTATGTTTTTTTAGATTTCACGGTTGCAACTAATGATCTCTGTGTTTCTAAAATCAATGCCTTTCCTGTAATCTAATTTTCAAAAGGATGCCACATGTCCTCTTTCATGCTGCTGGTTTTGTTGAGGGTCCTGGAGCCTCTGCTAAAAAGGCCTAAGGATAAAGAAGTGTACTGGGTGTCCAATCAATGTTTTTTTCTATTTCCCGGTTCATATAAATGATCTCTGGGATTCTAAAATCAATGCCTTAACTGTAATCAATTGTTCATAAGGATGCCATATATCCTCTTTCATGCTGTTGTTTCTGTTGAGGGTCCTGGAGCCTCTGCTAAAAAGGCCTAAGGATAAATATGTGTACTGGGTGTCTAATCAATGTTTTTTTTAGATTTCCCGGTTGAAACAAATTATCCCCGGGTTTCTAAAATCAATGCCTTTCCAGAAATCTATTTTTCAAAAGGATGCCATATGTCCTCTTTCCTGCTGCTGGTTTTGTTGAGGGTCCTGGAGCCTCTGCTAATAAGGCCTAAGGATAAATAAGTGTACTGGGTGTCTAATCAAGGTTTTTTTAGATTTCCCTGTTGCAACAAATTATCTCTGGGTTTCTCAAATCAATGCCTTAAATGTAATCTATTGTTCAAAAGGATGCCATATGTCCTCTTTCCATATATTTTTTTTTTTCTCTGTATTTTTGTTTATTTTAGAAAATGTAATGCACTTATAGGTTCACTAAGATTATAACTTTGCACACTGCCATTTTTCATGCAGCATTTTGACATGGCGTGTGATATGACTAGAAGAATGGTATGTTTTGAGTCTGCTGAGCATAATAAAAAAAAAAAAAAAATAATTTAACTTGAGTTAATAACTGAAGCATGACTTCAGGAGTCAGGTGTGGTCGTAGGTAGTGGTTGTTAGCAGATTCTTTTTAATGCAAATTGCAATTGCCACAGCGTGCATAAAATGTGCGTCACTTGTCTCCAAATCTAACCTTTTTTTTTTCATTCAGGATTAGTTTGGTGTCCGGCGCCATATTGGAAAGGCAAAATACAGGTCTCCATACCCGTTGATATAAGGGGTGACTAGTGCTTTTCCTTCTCTTTGTCAATAGTTGTGATTAACGAGATGTCCAGTTACTATAGAACTGGTTTGATAACCCAGGGTCCTGGGGGGGTATATTGGCGGTAGCTTTGACAGCACTATCAGGCTAGAGAGGCCTCTCAGTGTCGCAGCTAGCTGTAACGCAGTCAGCTGAGGAACATAGGTAAGCCGATATGAGTAAGGTATCTCCAGGCTGCTCTTGGATAGCCCCAGAAAGTGTGACTATGAATCCCAAAAAGAAAATTAAATTAAGGTTGAAAACTAACTCCAAAGTAAATTGTAAGACCTGGAGCTCTTCAAACACACATCCTACCGCAACAGCTATAGGCTCCGCCCCCCCCCAAATCTTACCTTTTTAATGCCAATTGATATTGCCACAGCTGGAACAGCAGTAAATAACATGTGCGTCACCACAGTCTCCAAAGCTATTGTCGGATGTATACAAAAACACTGATAAAGTATTCCTTTTGGGGCGCAAAGAGATGGCTACCGGAACACTCCAGGAACTTCCCAAGAGTCGCTGTCTTGTGTTTCTGGTGATGTTGGAGACATCTGGGTAGTGTACAGGGAGGCCCAAAATCCTCTCCATCTCTGTGCACCAGAGGACAGGACGTCCTTGTCATCCATAAGCACATGAAATTGCTTGCATTTTCCTTGGTTCAAGAAGTTCAGCTTTTGTGGTGATAGTACAGAATTAAATAAACTTTGGTTTCTTACCATACTCAAGACAATCTTGTAGTTCAAGCTTCGGACTTGCTGTGGGAAACAGTGGCCTGTCCATACCAGGAAGCTGATTTAGACAGAAGTAACGAGCTCTGATTGCAGGTGACACATGTTTATCGTCAATCATCAAAGGGGTTGCGTGCAGAATATGGCTGATAGCCCCTTATTCACATGTTTGTCCAGAGCCACAACATTTGCAAACAGCCAGAAGAAAGGTCAGTTCTCACCAGCCTTAAGTTGAGCTTCATTTACCAAATGCTGATATTCAAAAAATAGACAAATAGTGCCTTAAAAAACACATTTGCGATATGGATTCACCAGAGCAAGGTCATTGCAAGTACTTCCCACGATAACAAAATTAAAATGCCACAACTCCGCAATCTTCCCCTTCACATTATTATTGTCACACTCCATTGTACTCCTATGCCCAGTTCCCTGCTCTTGTTTTTGTTGAGGGTCCTGGAGCCTCTGCTAAAAAGGCCTATGGATAAAGAAGTGTACTGGGTGTTATTTATTCAATGTTTTTTTAGATTTCCCGGTTGCAACTAATCATCTCTGTGTTTCTAAAATCAATGCCTTTCCTGTAATCTATTATTCAAAAGGATGACATATGTCCTCTTTCATGCTGTTGTTTCGGTTGAGGCTCCGGGACCCTATTATTAAAAAGGCCTAAGGATAAATAAGTGTACTGGGTGTCTAAACAATGTTTTTTTTCTATTTCCCGGTTGCAAATAATGATCTGTGGGTTTCTAAAATTAATGCCTTTCCTGTAATCTATTATTCAAAAGGATGACATATGTCCTCTTTCAATGTGCAAAATGTAGAAAAAAGCGCTCTGGGAGAAAGGAAGATAATGCTAAGAGTGCTGTAAAAAGCACTATGCGTGTAAAGCAAATAATGTTGAGATCCAGGCAGCAGGTTAAAAAGTGTAGTACAACTTTATTCCAAAGAGCATAAAAAAGGACACCTTGAGAATGTCCTGTACAGAGCCAGCAAATAACTCTAACAATCAGGCAAGTGAGCAGATCCCCATGCAGACATGTTTCGTGCACCAGGTGCACTTGATCACTGCAGTGATCAAGTGCACCTGGTGCACGAAACATGTCTGCATGGGGATCTGCTCACTTGCCTGATTGTTAGAGTTATTTGCTGGCTCTGTACAGGACATTCTCAAGGTGTCCTTTTTTATGCTCTTTGGAATAAAGTTGTACTACACTTTTTAACCTGCTGCCTGGATCTCAACATTATTTGCTTTACACGCATAGTGCTTTTTACAGCACTCTTAGCATTATCTTCCTTTCTCCCAGAGCGCTTTTTTCTACATTTTGCACATTGTTCTGTTTTTGGCGTGTGTGGCTGTCATGCAAGAAGAGGCTGCCTACCTGATTGGATTGTTGTATACAGGGGTGTGTCCCCCGCCCACTCTCCATAGTGCCAGGCTCCGTTCACTTCACCGCATAGCGAGAGGAGCGCAAACAACACAGTGAAACACTCGTGTTTGGTATGTCCTCTTTCATGCTGTTGTTTTGGTTGAGGCTCCGGGACCCTCTTATTAAAAAGGCCTGAGGATAAATAAGTGTACTGGGTGTCTAATCAATGTTTTTTTCTATTTCCCGGGTCATATAAATGATCTCTGGGATTCTAAAATCAATGCCTTTCCTGTAATCTATTATTCAAAAGGATGACATATGTCCTCTTTCATGCTGTTGTTTCGGTTGAGGCTCCGGGACCCTCTTATTAAAAAGGCCTGAGGATAAATAAGTGTACTGGGTGTCTAATCAATGTTTGTTTCTATTTCCCGGGTCATATAAATGATCTCTGGGATTCTAAAATCAATGCCTTTCCTGTAGTCTATTATTCAAAAGGATGACATATGTCCTCTTTCATGCGGTTGTTTTGGTTGAGGCTCCGGGACCCTCTTATTAAAAAGGCCTGAGGATAAATAAGTGTACTGGGTGTCTAATCAATGTTTTTTTCTATTTCCCGGTTCAACTAATGATCTCTGGGCTCTAAAATCAATGCCTTTCCTGTAATCTATTATTCAAAAGGATGACATATGTCCTCTTTCATAATTTTTTTTCTGTTGAGGCTCCGGGAGCCTCTTATAAAAATGCCTAAGGATAAAGAAGTGTACTGGGTGTCCAATCAATGTTTTTTTCTATTTACCGGGTCATATAAATGATCTCTGGGATTCTAAAATCAATGCCTTAACTGTAATCAATTGTTCACAAGGATGCCATATGTCCTCTTTCCTGCTGTTGTCTCAGCTGAGGCTCCGGGAGCCTCTTATAAAAAGGCCTAAGGATAAAGAAGTGTGCTGGGTGTCCAATCAATGTTTTTTTTTATTTCACAGTTGCAAAAAAATTATCTATGGCTTTGTAAAATCTATGCCTTACCTGTCATCTATTGTTCAAAAGGATGCCATATGTCCTCTTTCCTGCTGTTGTTTTTGTTGGGGGTCCGTAACACTATTCTAAAAAGGCTGAAGGAGAACGACCTGTACTGTACTTGGTGTCCAATCATGTTTTTGTTTTCAATTTCACGGTTCATAATAAATATCGTCGTGTAACTAAAATCAATGCCATACCTGTACTCTGTTGTTCAAAAGGATGGCATATGTGGTGTTTCATTCTGTTGTGGTTGTTGAGGGTCGTGGCCGTGGGACAGCGTATAAAACGGCTGAAGGAGAACAACCTGTACAGCCTTTCTCCTCTTTTTAGGCAGGCCAGCTCTTTGCATACATGCCCACAGACTCTGTAACGCATGCCTCTTTTAGGGAGAGGTGCAGCCATAATGCAGGGTCAGAACCTCTGCCTGCAACTGTTATACTCGATTTTGCGAAAGGAAGTAAGCTTACCATGGTTCCCTGCACACACGTATTGTTGTTATATTTTGGTGAGGGTAATCATGATGGCCATGTAGACCACCACCACTGAGAGTCCTGGAAGTAACAGGGATACGATGAAAGAGCTAAGAATAGTAGAACTTGAAACAACAGAGTTAGCCATGGGTGTTAGTGCAAGACCGCTTGGCTTTTTTTTTGCTTTGGGTGCGGCTATTCATGCAGGCCATATAGAGCTGCAAACATTCGGTGTTGTATCAAGTATTAAACTAATAAGAACAGTACTACCAAAATACAGCCAATGAAGGGCCTTATGAAGACTGAGCCAAGGTTGGATTGTAGTATTTGGTTAGGCTAATCATGATGGCCATGTAGACCACCACCGAGAGTCCTGGAAGTAACAAGGATGATGAGATGAAAGTGCTAAGAATAGTACTACTTGAAACAACAGAGTTAGCCATGGGTGTTAATCCAAGACCGCTTGGATTTATTTTTGTATTGGGTGAGGCTTATCATGCAGGCCATATAGAGCTGCCACCATTCTGTGTTGTATCAGCTATAAAAATAATAAGAACTGTACTATCAAAATACAGACAATGAAGGGCCTATGAAGACTGAGCAAAGGTTGGATTGTAGTATTTTGTTCGGCTAATCATGATGGCAATGTAGACCACCCGTAACAGGGATGAAACTGCTAAGAATAGTACTATTTGAAACAACCGAGTTAGCCATGGGTGTTAGTCTAAGACCACTCTGCTTTTTTTTGGGTTTGGGTGCAGCTAATCATGAAGGCCAGTTAGACCTGCCACCATTTGGTGTTGTAACAGGTATTAAACTGCAAAGAACAGTACTACTTAACACAACCTACTTACCATGGGTCCCAGAGCATATGTTTGGTTATTATATTTTGTAAGGGTAATCATGCAGGCCATATAGACCTCCACCGATAGGGTGAGTATGAGTAACAGCTATTAAAATGCGAAGGACATTACTAATTAACACAACATAGTTACCATGGGTCGCAGACCAATAGCAGATGTCTTATTATTATATTTTGTATGGGTAATCATCCAGGCCAATTAGACCTCACCAAATAGGGGGAGTTACAGAGATTAAAGTGCTAAGAATGGTAGTACTTAAAACACAACCTAGTTAAAATGGGTACCAGACCGCATGTCTTATTATTATATTTTTTCAGGGTAATCAGTCAGGCCATATAGAACACCCCTGATAGGGGGGGGAACAGGGATTAAAGTGCTAAGAAAAGTACTAATTAACACAAGCTAGTTATCATGGGCCCAACACCGTGTGTCTTGATGTTATACTTTGTCAGGGTAATCATGCAGGCCATATAGACCTCCCTTGATAGGGGGAGTAACAGGGATTACAGTTATAAGAATAGTACTACTTAAACACAAACTAATTAGCATGGGTCCAAGACCAGATGTTTTATTATTATACTTTGTCAGGCTAATCATGCAGGCCATATAGAGCTCCAACAAAAGGGGGGGTAAGAGGGATTCAAGTGATAAGAAAAGTTTTACTTAACACAACAAAATTACCATGAGTCCCAGACCACGTGTCTTGTTGTTATACTTTGTCAGGTTAATCATAACCGCCATATAGACCTCCACCAATAGGGGGAGTTACAGGGCTGAAAGTGCGAAGAACAGTACTACTTAACACAACCTAGTTGGGTCCAAGAACGCATGTTTAATTATTAGACTTTATCAGGGTAATTATATATCTAACAAATCTATCTATTTTTCTTCTATCGATTCTATCTAACTATCAATATATGTATATCTATCTATCCTATCTATCAATCTATCTTCTGTCCGGGATGTTTTGAGACAGCCACTTTGGGAATGTTAGTTGATTTAGGCCCATTATGGCTTAAAAGCAGACTCTGCATAAACTATGTAATTTTCCATGGGAGTTTTGCCAGGGATCCCCCTCCAGCATGCGACAGTCCAGGTGTTAGTACCCTTGAAACAACTTTTCCATCACTATTGTGGCCAGAAAGAGTCCTTGTAGGTTTTAAAGTTCGCCTGCCTATTGAATTCAAAATTTTAGGTTCGCGACATCACTAAGCCCCATTGTTTCCTATGGGGAAACACTTCCTAAGTCTGCACTTAACACCCTAACATGTACCCCGAGTCTAAACACCCCTAACCTTACACTTTTTAACCCCTAATCTGCCGCCCCCGCTATTGCTGACCCCTGCATATTATTATTAACCCCTAATCTGCCGCTCCGTACACCGCCGCAACCTACGTTATCCCTATGTACCCCTAATCTGCTGCCCCTAACACCGCCGACCCCTATATTATATTTATTAACCCCTAATCTGCCCCCCACAATGTCACCTCCACCTACCTACAATTATTAACCCCTAATCTGCCGACCGGACCACACCGCTACTCTAATAAATTTTTTAACCCCTAAAGCTAAGTCTAACCCTAACCCTAACACCCCCCTAAGTTAAATATAATTTAAATCTAACGAAATAAATTAACTCTTATTAAATAAATTATTCCTATTTAAAGCAAAATACTTACCTGTAAAATAAATCCGAATGTAGCTACAATATAAATAATAATTATATTGTAGCTATTTTAGGATTTATATTTATTTTACAGGCAACTTTGTATTTATTTTAACCAGGTACAATAGCTATTAAATAGTTACGAAATATTTAATAGCTACCTAGTTAAAATAATTACAAAATTACCTGTAAAATAAATCCTAACCTTAGTTACAATTAAACCTAACACTACACTATCAATAAATTAATTAAATAAAGTACCTACAATTATCTACAATTAAACCTAACACTACACTATCAATAAATAAATTAAATAAAATACCTACAAATAAATACAATTAAATAAACTAACTAAAGTACAAAAAATAAAAAAAGCTAAGTTACAAAAAATAAAAAAATTAATTACAAACATAATAAAAATATTACAACAATTTTAAGCTAATTACACCTACTCTAAGCCCCCTAATAAAATAACAAAGCCCCCCAAAATAAAAAAATGCCCTACCCTATTCTAAAATTAAAATAGAAAAGCTCTTTTACCTTACCAGCCCTTAAAAGGGCCTTTTGCGGGGCATACCCAAAAGAATTCAGCTCTTTTGCATGTAAAAAAAAAAAAAAAAAAAAATTTCTATTAGCCAATCGGAATTAAGGTAGGAAAAATCTGATTGGCTGATGGAATCAGCCAATCAGATTCAAGTTCAATCCGATTGGCTGATCCAATCAGCCAATCAGATTGAGCTCGCATTCTATTGGCTGATCGGAACAGCCAATAGGATGCAAGCTCAATCTGATTGGCTGATTCAATCAGCCAATCAGATTTTCCCTACCTTAATTCCGATTGGCTGATAGAATCCTATCAGCCAATCGGAATTCGAGGGACGCCATCTTGGATGACGTCATTTAAAGGAACCTTCATTCGGACATAGGATGTCGCAAGAAGAGGATGGATCCGCTGGAGGTCTTCAACATGGAGCCGCTTGTGACCGCTTGGAAGAAGATGGTTGCCGGTCCGGATATACTCTTCTGCCCGGATAGGAGGAAGACTTTGGAGCCTCTTCTGGACCTCTTCAGCCATCGCTTGATAGAAGACTTCAGCCGGATGATGGATCTCCAGCCCCCGCTTGGGCTTGGATAAAGATTTCGGATCCTGGAGCGATCGGTGATACCTGGCATGGTGAAGAGAAGGTAGGAAGATCTTCAGGGGCTTAGTGTTAGGTTTATTTAAGGGGAGTTTGGGTGAGATTAGGGGTATGTGGGTGGTGGGTTGTAATGTTAGGGGGGTATTGTATGTTTTTTTTTACAGGCAAAAGAGCTGAATTCTTTGGAGCATGCCTCGCAAAGGGCCCTTTTAAGGGCTGGTAAGGTAAAAGAGCTTTTCTATTTTAATTTTAGAATAGGGTAGGGCATTTTTTTATTTTGGGGGGCTTTGTTATTTTATTAGGGGGCTTAGAGTAGGTGTAATTAGCTTAAAATTGTTGTAATATTTTTATTATTTTTTGTAATTATTTTTTTTATTTTTTGTAACCAAGGGGTCCATCCGATAAAAATCGTCGCCCGCAAAAGCCGGCGACGCCAATATTTGCGCGGGTTTGGTATCACATATACGGCATAACCTAGAAGTTACGCGCGTATATTTCTGCCATCGCCCGTAGTTTTTTGGGCTATAGGCAGGTATACCAAACCAGCGCAGTTTGGTATCCAATATGCAGCGTAAGGACTTACGTGGCGAAAATGGAGAAAACTTACTCCATTTTCACCTCGCCACAAAAAGCAGCCGTAAGAAGCCTTACGCTGACTATTGGAGCCCCGTAACTCCCTTAACTGGCTGCTAAAATAAACCTAACACCTAACGCATGCGCAATGTCTATCTCCCTGTCAACCGCGATCTACTAAAATAAACCTAACACCTAACGCATGCGCAATGTCTATCTACCTGTCAACCGCGATCCCCCCCCCGAAATCCCTAATAAAGTTATTAACCCCTAAACTGCCGCTCCCGGACCCCGCCGCCATCTACATAAACTAACCCCCTACTGTGAGCCCCTAAAACCGCCGCCATCTACCTTATCTATCCCCTAATTAGAACCCCTTACACCGCTGTCATCTACCTTATCTATCCCCTAATCTGACCCCTTACACCGCCGCCACCTATATAAAAATTATTAACCCCTAATCTAATCCCCCTATACCGCCGCCAGCTATATTATCTATATTAACCCTAAGTATATTATAGTTAATATAGGTATTACATTATATATATTAACTATATTAACCCTAATTATATTAGGGTTAATATAGTTAATATAGTTACTATAGTATTTATATTAACTATATTAACTCTATCTAACCCTAACACCCCTAACTAAATTTATATTAAATTAATCTAATTCATTTATAAACTAAAATATTCCTATTTAAATCTAAATACTTACCTATAAAATAAACCCTAAGATAGCTACAATATAATTAATAATTACATTGTAGCTATGTTAGGGTTAATATTTATTTTACAGGTAAATTGTTAATTATTTTAACTAGGTATAATAGCTATTAAATAGTTATTAACTATTTAATATCTACCTAATTAAAATAATTACCCAATTACCTGTAAAATAAATCCTAACCTAAGTTACAAATACACCTACACTATCAATAAATTAAATAAACTACAAACATCTATCTAAAAATACAATTAAATTAACTAAACTAAATTACAAAAAAAAACAAACACTAAATTACAAAAAATAAAAAAAAGATTACAAGATTTTTAAGCTAATTACACCTATTCTAAGCCCCCTAATAAAATAATAAACCCAAAAAATAAAAAAAATTCCCTGCACTATTCTAAATTAAACAAATTTCAAAGCTCTTTACCTTACCAGCCCTTAAAAGGGCCTTTTGTGGGGCATGCCCCAAAGAATTCAGCTCTTTTGCATACAAATACAATACCCCCCCCATTACAACCCACCACCCACATACCCCTATTCTAAAACCACCCAAACCCCCCTTAAAAAAGCCTAACACTACCCCCTGAAGATCTCCCTACCTTGTCTTCACCACACCGGGCCGAACTCCTGATCCGATCCGGGCGATGTCTTCCTCCAAGCGGCAAAGAAGAATTCTTCCTCCGGCGACGTCTTCCTCCAAGCGGCAGCAAAGTCTTCATTCTTCCGGCGGCATCTTCAATCTTCTTTCTTCGCTCCGCCGTCGCGGAGCATCCATCCCGGACGACTACTGAACTACGAATGAGGTACCTTTAAATGACGTCATCCAAGATGGCGTCCGCCGAATTCCGATTGGCTGATAGGATTCTATCAGCCAATCGGAATTAAGTTAGAAAAATCTGATTGGCTGATTGAATCAGCCAATCAGATTCAAGTTCAATCCGATTGGCTGATCCAATCAGCCAATCAGATTGAGCTCGCATTCTATTGGCTGATCGAAACAGCCAATAGAATGCGAGCTCAATCTGATTGGCTGATTGGATCAGCCAATCGGATTGAACTTGAATCTGATTGGCTGATTCAATCAGCCAATCAGATTTTTCTAACTTAATTCCGATTGGCTGATAGCCAATCGGAATTCGACGGACGCCATCTTGGATGACGTAATTTAAAGGTACCTCATTCATAGTTCAGTAGTCGTCCGGGATGGATGCTCCGCGGCGGCGGAGCGAAGAAAGAAGATTGAAGATGCCGCCGGAAGAATGAAGACTTTGCTGCCGCTTGGAGGAAGACGTCGCCGGAGGAAGAATTCTTCTTTGCCGCTTGGAGGAAGACATCGCCGGAGGAAGAATTCTTCTTTGCCGCTTGGAGGAAGACATCGCCCGGATCGGATCAGGAGTTCGGCCCGGTGTGGTGAAGACAAGGTAGGGAGATCTTCAGGGGGTAGTGTTAGGCTTTTTTAAGGGGGGTTTGGGTGGTTTTAGAATAGGGGTATGTGGGTGGTGGGTTGTAATGGGGGGGGGGTATTGTATTTGTATGCAAAAGAGCTGAATTCTTTGGGGCATGCCCCACAAAAGGCCCTTTTAAGGGCTGGTAAGGTAAAGAGCTTTGAAATTTGTTTAATTTAGAATAGGGCAGGGAATTTTTTTTATTTTGGGGGTTTATTATTTTATTAAGGGGCTTAGAATAGGTGTAATTAGCTTAAAAATCTTGTAATCTTTTTTTTATTTTTTGTAATTTAGTGTTTGTTTTTTTTTGTAATTTAGTTTAGTTAATTTAATTGTATTTTTAGATAGATGTTTGTAGTTTATTTAATTTATTGATAGTGTAGGTGTATTTGTAACTTAGGTTAGGATTTATTTTACAGGTAATTGGGTAATTATTTTAATTAGGTAGATATTAAATAGTTAATAACTATTTAATAGCTATTATACCTAGTTAAAATAATTAACAATTTACCTGTAAAATAAATATTAACCCTAACATAGCTACAATGTAATTATTAATTATATTGTAGCTATCTTAGGGTTTATTTTATAGGTAAGTATTTAGATTTAAATAGGAATATTTTAGTTTATAAATGAATTAGATTAATTTAATATAAATTTAGTTAGGGGTGTTAGGGTTAGATAGAGTTAATATAGTTAATATAAATACTATAGTAACTATATTAACCCTAATATAATTAGGGTTAATATAGTTAATATATATAATGTAATACCTATATTAACTATAATATACTTAGGGTTAATATAGATAATATAGCTGGCGGCGGGGTAGGTAGATTAAATTAGGGGTTAATCATTTTAATAGAGATGGCGGCGGTGTAAGGGGCTTACATTAGGGATTAATAATTTTAATATAGATGGCGGCGGTGTTAGGGGCTCACTTTAGGGGGTTATAGATATAATATAGCTGGCGGCGGGGTATGGGAGCGACGGTTTAGGGGTTAATAACTTTATTAGGTTGCGGCGGGGTACGGGAGCGGCGGTTTAGGGGTTAATAGCTTTTTTATTGTTAGGATAGTGAGGGGGGATAGCGGATAGAGGGTTAGACGTGTCGGGCTATGTTAGGGAGGCGTGTTAGACGTGTCGGGCTATGTTTAGGAGGCGTGTTAGACAGTGCGGGTGATTTAGACTTTAGTCAGGTTTTGTAGGCGCCGGCAGTTTCTAACGTGGCGCAAGTCACTGGCGACTCCAAAAATCTGTACTTACGCAGATTTCTGGACATCGCTGGTTTGTGAGACTTGCGCCACTTTAGCAAGTGACGGCGCCGCATATTGGATGGCTCGAGTTGCGAGCTGAAACTGTGGGCGACGTGGGTTCCCTCGCTTGCGCCGCAAACTGCGATCTATATCGGATCGCGCCCTTAGCTTTTTTTATTTTTAGTACATTAGTTAGTTTATTTAATTGTATTTATTTGTAGGTATTTTATTTAATTTGTTTATTGATAGTGTAGTGTTAGGTTTAATTGTATTTAATTGTAGGTATTTTATTTAATTTAATTATTGATAGTGTAGTGTTAGGTTTAATTGTAACTTAGGTTAGGATTTATTTTACAGGTAATTTTGTAATTATTTTAACTAGGTAACTATTAAATAGTTATTAACTATTTAATAGCTATTGTATCTGGTTAAAATAAATACAAAGTTGCCTGTAAAATAAATATAAATCCTAAAATAGCTACAATATAATTATAATTTATATTGTAGCTATATTAGGGTTTATTTTACAGGTAAGTATTTAGCTTTAAATAGGAATAATTTATTTAATAAGAGTTAATTTATTTCGTTAGATTTCAATTATATTTAACTTAGGGTGGTGTTACGGTTAGACTTAGCTTTAGGGGTTAATACATTTATTAGAGTAGCGTCGAGGTCTGGTTAGCAGATTAGGGGTTAATACTTGAAGTTAGGTGTCGGCGATGTTAGGGAGGGCAGATTTGGGGTTAATACTATTTATTATAGGGTTATTGAGGCGGGAGTGAGGCGGATTAGGGGTTAGTACATTTATTATAGTGGCGGTGAGGTACGGTTGGTAGATTAGGGGTTAATAATTGTAGGTAGGTGGAGGCGACGTTGGGGGCGGCAGATTAGGGGTTAATAAATATAATATAGGGGTTGGCGGTGTTAGGGGCAGCAGATTAGGGGTACATAGGGATAACTTAGGTTGCGGCGGTGTGCGGTCGGCAGATTAGGGGTTAGAATTTTTTATTAGAGTGGCGGTGATGTGGGGGGCCTCGGTTTAGGGGTACATAGGTAGTTTATGGGTGTTAGTGTACTTTAGAGCACAGTAGTAACGAGCTTTATGAATCGGCGTTAGCCCAGAAAGCTCTTAACTCCTGTTTTTTTTCTGCGGCTGGAGTTTTGTCGTTAGATTTCTAACGCTCACTTCAGCCACGACTCTAAATACCGGCATTAGAAAGATCCCATTGAAAAGATAGGATACGCAATTGACGTAAGGGGATCTGCGGTATGGAAAAGTCGCGGCTGCAAAGTGAGCGTTAGACCCTTTCCTGACTGACTCCAAATACCAGCGGGCGGTAAAAACCAGCGTTAGGACCCCCTAAAGCTGGTTTTGACGGCTACCGCCAAACTCTAAATCTAGGCGCATGTGTTTTGGTTTCATGTCCCTGTAAATGTATGGCTAAACAAACATCATTTGACTGTCCTATTCTTTGAAATACTATGAAATGAGAGATTATATAAACAATCTATGTTATTTCCCATTAATGTTTATAAAAGTGATATTCTTAATTAAATTTAAAAAAAAAAACACATTGAACTATTGACAATTCTAATACTATAAGCACAGATAACATTCATGTTTGATGTTTTTTTTAGTTACCTGAGGAGGAGATCGTAGATCTTGGAGGGGGTCCCAAAGCCCTTCAGACCTCAGCTGTATAATGATAATAGAATATACATATTTAGAAATGTGAACAATCATACAAGTGATAACAATTACATAAAAAACAAAGTATTAATAGCAAACATACCTGTAGATCGGCCAATGCTTGCTCCATCAGGGGTGCTGCACATAATGTCCGGGTGCGTGGCGGCCGAGGAGAAGCTGTGGCTGGATTCAGTGTGGATACTGACGGGCAATAGGAGGGTGTCATCTCCAGCCGTGGCAGCATCACTAGCCGGAACTGCAGCAGCAGCTGCTCCTGCACTGGTAGATGCTTAAACAAAATACATGAAATAAAATATTATTATCACTAATATTGCACATCATAATCTTAAAGTGCCACTAAACCCAACATCTTTCTTTCATGATTCAGATAGAGAATAGAAATGTAAACAAAATTACAATTTACTTGCAAAATTTATTTTTGTTCATTTTTTACATATCCTTATTTGAATAAAAAGCAATGTACATGGTGAGCCAATCACATGATGCTTCTATGTGCAGCAACCAATCATCAGCTATTGAGCATCTCTAGATATGCTTTTCATAAAAGAATATCAAGAGAATAATTTTTTTTTAGATAATATAAGTAAATTAGAAATATGTTAACATTGCATTATCTTTCCAAATAAGAAAAGAAAAATGTGGGTGGCATGTCCCTTTAAAGGGACAGTCTACACTTAGAACAACCGCAATCCATCTGTTAGATAATGTCACAATGTATTTTGCTCACCCCTGCAACTGTATCGAGTCTTGTACACATCCCGAGTTATGCTCAATGAAAAGTTATAATATGACCGTTAGAAATGGCCGCTCCGATCCGCCAACCCAATACGTCACCCATTCTCTTATTTTCAATAGTCCAATAGAAAATTGCTCACCGATCAAAACCCTGTAGCGCGCATTCATTGTTTCGCACATGCGCAATGTCAGTGGGAACCAAAGTTTAGCTTTATTTTTTAACCACTCTGGGGCCGATCCGATATGCAGCGTCGCTGCAATGCTGAATTTTGCGCTGGTTTGGTATCCTATATATGGCGTAACATAGAAGTTACGCTCATATATTTCTGCTGTCACCCGTAGTTTTTTGGGCCATAGGCAGGTATACCAAACCAGCGCAGTTTGGTATCCAATATACAGCGTAAGGACTTACGTGGCGAAAATGGAGAAATCTTACTTCATTTTCACCTCGCCACAAAAAGTAGCCGTAGTAAGCCTTACGCTGAGTATTGGAGCCCCGTAACTCCCTAAACTAGCTGCAAAATAAACCTAACACCTAACGCATGCACAATGTCTATCTACCTGTCAACCGCGATCCCCCGCCGGAATCCCTAATAAAATATTTAACCCCTAAACCGCCGCTCCCGGACACCGCCGCCACCTACATTAACTACCCCCTAATGTGATCCCCCTACACCACCGCCACCTATAATAAATGTATTAACCCCTAATCTAATGCCCCTACACCGCCGCAACCTATATTAAACACATAAACCCCTAATCTAATCCCCCTACACCGCCGCCAGCTATATTAACTAAATTAACCCTAATTATATTACGGTTAATATAGTTATTATATTATATATATTAACTATATTAACACTTATTATATTAGGGTTAATATAGTTAATATCGTTATTATATTATATATATATTAAGTATAATAACCCTATCTAACTCTAACATCCCTAACTAAACTCTTATTAAAATAAATCTAATATTAATATTATTAATTGAAATATTCCTATTTAAATCTAAATAATTACCTATAAAATAAACCCTAAGATAGCTACAATGTAATTAATAATTAATTAATCGGATTGAACTTGAATCTGATTGGCTGTTTGAATCAGCCAATCAGACTTTGCTACCTTAATTCCGATTGGCTGATAGAATCCCATTAGCCAATCGGAATTCAACGGACGCCATCTTGGAAAAAGGAACCTCATTCGTCGGGAAGTTGTCGTGCCAGATGGATGCTCCACGGAGGAGGAGCGAAGAAAGAAGATTGAAGATGCCGCTTTGCTGGAAGACATCATCGGCTGGAAGAAGACTCTCTGCCGCTTGCTTGAAGACATCGCCGGATGGAAGAAGACTCTCTGCAGCTTGATTGAAGACATCGCCCGGATCGGATGAAGAGTTCTGCCCGGCTGGGTGAATACAACGTAGGGAGATCTTCAGGGGGGTAGTGTTAGGTTTATTTTAGGGGGCTTTGGGTTAGATTAGGGGTATGTGGGTGGTGGGTTGTAATGTTGGGGGGTGGTATTGTGTATTTTTTTTCAGGCAAAAGAGCAGTTTTCTTTGGGGCATGCCCCGCAAAAGGCCCTTTTAAGGGCTGGTAAGGTAAAAGAGCTTTGAACTTTTTTAATTTAGAATAGGGCAGGGAATTTTTTTTTTTATTTTGGGGGCTTTATTATTTTATTAGGGGGCTTAGAATAGGTGTAATTAGCTTAAAAATCTTGTAATCTTTTTTTTATTTTTTGTAATTTAGTTTAGTTTATTTAATTGTATTTTATATACAAAGAGAGAAGCGCTCTACCAGGAACGAACAACAGCTCAGTGGCTTGTTCTATGGCGATTTACCACCCGGAAGCAGCCTCTTTTAGACCAGTGTGCTTTTCACAGAAGAAAACTTTCCTGAAGTATATCAGTCTGATCCCGCCAAGTAAGGTCAGTCCAGCCCCAAAATACCAGGCAATTCTCCTCTGAACAAGGAACATGACAACCCCAGACGATCGTTTCGGCCTTCTATGGGCCTCGTCAGTGAGGTGCAGCCACATTCCTCTAAGCACACTGGGCAAGGAGTCCACGTCTGGTTTCCCCCATCACCCATAGGGAGACTTCCCCAGGGTCATAATAATTTGCATACAAAGAGAGAAGCGCTCTACCAGGAACGAACAACAGCTCAGTGGCTTGTTCTATGGCGATTTACCACCCGGAAGCAGCCTCTTTTAGACCAGTGTGCTTTTCACAGAAGAAAACTTTCCTGAAGTATATCAGTCTGATCCCGCCAAGTAAGGTCAGTCCAGCCCCAAAATACCAGGCAATTCTCCTCTGAACAAGGAACATGACAACCCCAGACGATCGTTTCAGCCTTCTATGGGCCTCGTCAGTGAGGTGCAGCCACATTCCTCTAAGCACACTGGGCAAGGAGTCCACGTCTGGTTTCCCCCATCACCCATAGGGAGACTTCCCCAGGGTCATAATAATTTGCATACAAAGAGAGAAGCGCTCTACCAGGAACGAACAACAGCTCAGTGGCTTGTTCTATGGCGATTTACCACCCGGAAGCAGCCTCTTTTAGACCAGTGTGCTTTTCACAGAAGAAAACTTTCCTGAAGTATATCAGTCTGATCCCGCCAAGTAAGGTCAGTCCAGCCCCAAAATACCAGGCAATTCTCCTCTGAACAAGGAACATGACAACCCCAGACGATCGTTTCGGCCTTCTATGGGCCTCGTCAGTGAGGTGCAGCCACATTCCTCTAAGCACACTAGGCAAGGAGTCCACGTCTGGTTTCCCCCATCACCCATAGGGAGACTTCCCCAGGGTCATAATAATTTGCATACAAAGAGAGAAGCGCTCTACCAGGAACGAACAACAGCTCAGTGGCTTGTTCTATGGCGATTTAACACCCGGAAGTAGCCTCTTTTAGACCAGTGTGCTTTTCACAGAAGAAAACTTTCCTGAAGTATATCAGTCTGATCCCGCCAAGTAAGGTCAGTCCAGCCCCAAAATACCAGGCAATTCTCCTCTGAACAAGGAACATGACAACCCCAGACGATCGTTTCGGCCTTCTATGGGCCTCGTCAGTGAGGTGCAGCCACATTCCTCTAAGCACACTGGGCAAGGAGTCCACGTCTGGTTTCCCCCATCACCCATAGGGAGACTTCCCCAGGGTCATAATAATTTGCATACAAAGAGAGAAGCGCTCTACCAGGAACGAACAACAGCTCAGTGGCTTGTTCTATGGCGATTTACCACCCGGAAGCAGCCTCTTTTAGACCAGTGTGCTTTTCACAGAAGAAAACTTTCCTGAAGTATATCAGTCTGATCCCGCCAAGTAAGGTCAGTCCAGCCCCAAAATACCAGGCAATTCTCCTCTGAACAAGGAACATGACAACCCCAGACGATCGTTTCGGCCTTCTATGGGCCTCGTCAGTGAGGTGCAGCCACATTCCTCTAAGCACACTGGGCAAGGAGTCCACGTCTGGTTTCCCCCATCACCCATAGGGAGACTTCCCCAGGGTCATAATAATTTGCATACAAAGAGAGAAGCGCTCTACCAGGAACGAACAACAGCTCAGTGGCTTGTTCTATGGCGATTTACCACCCAGAAGCAGCCTCTTTTAGACCAGTGTGCTTTTCACAGAAGAAAACTTTCCTGAAGTATATCAGTCTGATCCCGCCAAGTAAGGTCAGTCCAGCCCCAAAATACCAGGCAATTCTCCTCTGAACAAGGAACATGACAACCCCAGACGATCGTTTCGGCCTTCTATGGGCCTCGTCAGTGAGGTGCAGCCACATTCCTCTAAGCACACTGGGCAAGGAGTCCACGTCTGGTTTCCCCCATCACCCATAGGGAGACTTCCCCAGGGTCATAATAATTTGCATACAAAGAGAGAAGCGCTCTACCAGGAACGAACAACAGCTCAGTGGCTTGTTCTATGGCGATTTACCACCCAGAAGCAGCCTCTTTTAGACCAGTGTGCTTTTCACAGAAGAAAACTTTCCTGAAGTATATCAGTCTGATCCCGCCAAGTAAGGTCAGTCCAGCCCCAAAATACCAGGCAATTCTCCTCTGAACAAGGAACATGACAACCCCAGATGATCGTTTCGGCCTCCTTGGACTCCTTGCCCAGTGTGCTTAGAGGAATGTGGCTGCACCTCACTGACGAGGCCCATAGGAGGCCGAAACGATCGTCTGGGGTTGTCATGTTCCTTGTTCAGAGGAGAATTGCCTGGTATTTCGGGGCTGGACTGACCTTACTTGGCGGGATCAGACTGATATACTTCAGGAAAGTTTTCTTCTGTGAAAAGCACACTGGTCTAAAAGAGGCTGCTTCCGGGTGGTAAATCGCCATAGAACAAGCCACTGAGCTGTTGTTCGTTCCTGGTAGAGCACTTCTCTCTTTGTATGCAAATTATTATGACCCTGGGGAAGTCTCCCTATGGGTGATGGGGGAAACCAGACGTGGACTCCTTGCCCAGTGTGCTTAGAGGAATGTGGCTGCACCTCACTGACGAGGCCCATAGGAGGCCGAAACGATCGTCTGGGGTTGTCATGTTCCTTGTTCAGAGGAGAATTGCCTGGTATTTCGGGGCTGGACTGACCTTACTTGGCGGGATCAGACTGATATACTTCAGGAAAGTTTTCTTCTGTGAAAAGCACACTGGTCTAAAAGAGGCTGCTTCCGGGTGGTAAATCGCCATAGAACAAGCCACTGAGCTGTTGTTCGTTCCTGGTAGAGCGCTTCTCTCTTTGTATGCAAATTATTATGACCCTGGGGAAGTCTCCCTATGGGTGATGGGGGAAACCAGACGTGGACTCCTTGCCCAGTGTGCTTAGAGGAATGTGGCTGCACCTCACTGACGAGGCCCATAGGAGGCCGAAACGATCGTCTGGGGTTGTCATGTTCCTTGTTCAGAGGAGAATTGCCTGGTATTTCGGGGCTGGACTGACCTTACTTGGCGGGATCAGACTGATATACTTCAGGAAAGTTTTCCTCTGTGAAAAGCACACTGGTCTAAAAGAGGCTGCTTCCGGGTGGTAAATCGCCATAGAACAAGCCACTGAGCTGTTGTTCGTTCCTGGTAGAGCGCTTCTCTCTTTGTATGCAAATTATTATGACCCTGGGGAAGTCTCCCTATGGGTGATGGGGGAAACCAGACGTGGACTCCTTGCCCAGTGTGCTTAGAGGAATGTGGCTGCACCTCACTGACGAGGCCCATAGGAGGCCGAAACGATCGTCTGGGGTTGTCATGTTCCTTGTTCAGAGGAGAATTGCCTGGTATTTCGGGGCTGGACTGACCTTACTTGGCGGGATCAGACTGATATACTTCAGGAAAGTTTTCTTCTGTGAAAAGCATACTGGTCTAAAAGAGGCTGCTTCCGGGTGGTAAATCGCCATAGAACAAGCCACTGAGCTGTTGTTCGTTCCTGGTAGAGCGCTTCTCTCTTTGTATGCAAATTATTATGACCCTGGGGAAGTCTCCCTATGGGTGATGGGGGAAACCAGACGTGGACTCCTTGCCCAGTGTGCTTAGAGGAATGTGGCTGCACCTCACTGACGAGGCCCATAGGAGGCCGAAACGATCGTCTGGGGTTGTCATGTTCCTTGTTCAGAGGAGAATTGCCTGGTATTTCGGGGCTGGACTGACCTTACTTGGCGGGATCAGACTGATATACTTCAGGAAAGTTTTCTTCTGTGAAAAGCACACTGGTCTAAAAGAGGCTGCTTCCGGGTGGTAAATCGCCATAGAACAAGCCACTGAGCTGTTGTTCGTTCCTGGTAGAGCGCTTCTCTCTTTGTATGCAAATTATTATGACCCTGGGGAAGTCTCCCTATGGGTGATGGGGGAAACCAGACGTGGACTCCTTGCCCAGTGTGCTTAGAGGAATGTGGCTGCACCTCACTGACGAGGCCCATAGGAGGCCGAAACGATCGTCTGGGGTTGTCATGTTCCTTGTTCAGAGGAGAATTGCCTGGTATTTCGGGGCTGGACTGACCTTACTTGGCGGGATCAGACTGATATACTTCAGGAAAGTTTTCTTCTGTGAAAAGCACACTGGTCTAAAAGAGGCTGCTTCCGGGTGGTAAATCGCCATAGAACAAGCCACTGGGCTGTTGTTCGTTCCTGGTAGAGCGCTTCTCTCTTTGTATGCAAATTATTATGACCCTGGGGAAGTCTCCCTATGGGCGATGGGGGAAACCAGACGTGGACTCCTTGCCCAGTGTGCTTAGAGGAATGTGGCTGCACCTCACTGACGAGGCCCATAGGAGGCCGAAACGATCGTCTGGGGTTGTCATGTTCCTTGTTCAGAGGAGAATTGCCTGGTATTTCGGGGCTGGACTGACCTTACTTGGCGGGATCAGACTGATATACTTCAGGAAAGTTTTCTTCTGTGAAAAGCACACTGGTCTAAAAGAGGCTGCTTCCGGGTGGTAAATCGCCATAGAACAAGCCACTGAGCTGTTGTTCGTTCCTGGTAGAGCGCTTCTCTCTTTGTATGCAAATTATTATGACCCTGGGGAAGTCTCCCTATGGGTGATGGGGGAAACCAGACGTGGACTCCTTGCCCAGTGTGCTTAGAGGAATGTGGCTGCACCTCACTGACGAGGCCCATAGGAGGCCGAAACGATCGTCTGGGGTTGTCATGTTCCTTGTTCAGAGGAGAATTGCCTGGTATTTCGGGGCTGGACTGACCTTACTTGGCGGGATCAGACTGATATACTTCAGGAAAGTTTTCTTCTGTGAAAAGCACACTGGTCTAAAAGAGGCTGCTTCCGGGTGGTAAATCGCCATAGAACAAGCCACTGAGCTGTTGTTCGTTCCTGGTAGAACGCTTCTCTCTTTGTATGCAAATTATTATGACCCTGGGGAAGTCTCCCTATGGGTGATGGGGGAAACCAGACGTGGACTCCTTGCCCAGTGTGCTTAGAGGAATGTGGCTGCACCTCACTGACGAGGCCCATAGGAGGCCGAAACGATCGTCTGGGGTTGTCATGTTCCTTGTTCAGAGGAGAATTGCCTGGTATTTCGGGGCTGGACTGACCTTACTTGGCGGGATCAGACTGATATACTTCAGGAAAGTTTTCTTCTGTGAAAAGCACACTGGTCTAAAAGAGGCTGCTTCCGGGTGGTAAATCGCCATAGAACAAGCCACTGAGCTGTTGTTCGTTCCTGGTAGAGCGCTTCTCTCTTTGTATGCAAATTATTATGACCCTGGGGAAGTCTCCCTATGGGTGATGGGGGAAACCAGACGTGGACTCCTTGCCCAGTGTGCTTAGAGGAATGTGGCTGCACCTCACTGACGAGGCCCATAGGAGGCCGAAACGATCGTCTGGGGTTGTCATGTTCCTTGTTCAGAGGAGAATTGCCTGGTATTTCGGGGCTGGACTGACCTTACTTGGCGGGATCAGACTGATATACTTCAGGAAAGTTTTCTTCTGTGAAAAGCACACTGGTCTAAAAGAGGCTGCTTCCGGGTGGTAAATCGCCATAGAACAAGCCACTGAGCTGTTGTTCGTTCCTGGTAGAGCGCTTCTCTCTTTGTATGCAAATTATTATGACCCTGGGGAAGTCTCCCTATGGGTGATGGGGGAAACCAGACGTGGACTCCTTGCCCAGTGTGCTTAGAGGAATGTGGCTGCACCTCACTGACGAGGCCCATAGGAGGCCGAAACGATCGTCTGGGGTTGTCATGTTCCTTGTTCAGAGGAGAATTGCCTGGTATTTCGGGGCTGGACTGACCTTACTTGGCGGGATCAGACTGATATACTTCAGGAAAGTTTTCTTCTGTGAAAAGCACACTGGTCTAAAAGAGGCTGCTTCCGGGTGGTAAATCGCCATAGAACAAGCCACTGAGCTGTTGTTCGTTCCTGGTAGAGCGCTTCTCTCTTTGTATGCAAATTATTATGACCCTGGGGAAGTCTCCCTATGGGTGATGGGGGAAACCAGACGTGGACTCCTTGCCCAGTGTGGACAGACATCGCCGCAATTCAACCCGATCGAGTACAATCGAGTTGATTGACACCCCCTGCTGGTGGCCCATTGGCCGTGAGTCTGCAGGGGGCGGCGTTGCACCAGCAGCTCTTGTAAACTGCTGGTGGAATGCTTAATACGGCGAGCGTATTGCTCGCCGTATTCAACGAGGTCTGTCCGACCGGATCGGCACTGTCGGATCAGATCCGACAGACCTTGATAAATTGGGCCAGAGTTCTGAATTCTACTGAATGCTACTGAGCTTTTCTGGGAGCAGTGCAAATACTACAGTGTTTACATTTAAATGAAAAGAAAATCAGGCAAAATAAATAATTACAGTACAATGGTGTACAATTTTTTTTCATAATGCGTCACTAAACCTTTTATAGAGAATTGAATTTCATGTGTAATATCCCTTTATTGCATATATTTATCTATCAAATCAAATTGATGTTATACCTCAAGTTGAATAGCTTAATGCATTAATAATGAGATGCTGCATTCTATAATTCTGTAACACAAAATGTCACCTGTGCCTGACACATCCCCTGAACATTGCACAAATTCATTCAGAATCATTTATTTAAGCTGTGATGTTCACTTACCTGCAGTTTCAGAGTGAACTCTACGCTGCTGCTTCCTTGACCCTATATTTACTGCTGCACTTTGTCCCCTCTCTTTTATAGATGTTTGTTACTGGACTAAATATTGTTATATCTATTTGTAGCTTCACTTGTTTAGGTCATTGGGGGCTGGTGAATGTTATAAAAATACTAAAGTCTAAAAAGAAAACGAAAAACACAAGTCATGGTAATACGCAAGAGACAATTTTACGTTAGCTAAAGTACACATTAATTACTTAGATGATTATTTACTTAGAACTTTATTATACTCAGAATAACATTGTATTTGTGGAATATGTAAGTGAAAGTAAACTTTTAGCATATTGCATCGATAAACACTTTAACAGGCAGCTGAGTTGGAGACAGGCAGCAGTCATGTGGGGCCTGGAGGGGGGCCGCGTTTCAACCACTGCCCGTTTTGCCTCCGGCAGCGATGGCCACTGTCCTCGCCCTTGCCCAGTCCCTGGCTGAAGTGATATGTCCAGAGGGGACTGGGGGGAGGTGATTGGTGCCATGCCACTGGGGAGCCGAGTGGTCCGTTGCGGCCTTCTTCGCTGAGTCCGGAATTGGCGTCACCGTCATTGTTTTCAGATGGTGAGGAGCGCTGTCACGAGTGGGAGGACTGGAGGCCCAGGGCACAGCACTGGAGCACCACTAGTAAGTGGGGGAGTCTCCAGGTGGGGAAAGGGCCTTCATGGGGTGGGGGGATCTCCACTAGTGGGCGCAGGGGTCCGGGTATGGCTGCAAGTGAGCAAGGCCGTACAGGGAGGAGGCTCCAGAAGTGGATGATCAGTTTGGGAGGTCACTGCAATGGGGGAATGAGGCGGTAGTACGCCGGGCTGAGGTGTAGACCGCAGGGATGAGCGGCTATGGTGTTAATAGGACGGATGGTGATAGGAGACAGGTGTGTGAGTCGGACAGGGATCAGGAAAGACCCACTGCATTCAGGCGTGTGGACCTTGGGAGGGGGCAGGACATGGTGCGGGGTTCGTCCAGGTGCAGCACCGGTCAGGCGCCTATGGGCATGCACAGCCGCATATCTCCTGACATGAGGGGGTACAGCAGCAGGAATGACAGTGTGAATGAGGAGGTCATCAGGAGGGCTGTGTCTGCAGCACTGGGTCTGTGTATGACTGGGGGATAGTGGGCAGTGCAGGTTGAGGGCCCCCCTAGGGATCATTCCTTTGCCCAGAGTACTCCCCACAATGTTTTGTCTCCACAGGTCAGCACCGTGGAACCATCTGCAATGGACTCCAGATCTTCTGGCGCTTTAATGAGGGCTGGGTCCTGCAGGGAGAAGGTCTGAGAGGTGGCCTTGAGTGCACCCATGCAGACATTGCACACTCTGATACTGGTTCATCTTCTAGCAACTCTGGGTCTGTAAGTGGTCACGAGTTAGGGCTAGTATGTAAGGGCCAAAAGAGGATGTTTAAGTGGATAAAAAAGATGGCGGTAGTGCAATCCAAGGCTAAGGAGGCTAGTAAGGAGCCACTGGGTGGGGCACTAGGGCTGCAAGCCCAGGGGTTCCCAGTCCTGGGGCAGGGGCAGGTGGTTGGTAGGTAGGTGGTGGCTCAGGGTGATACCTACCCGTGCCTAGTGCATTTTATCTATGGCCACCTTAAGACTAAGATGGTCAAGAAGATCCAGGAGCGCTGGTACGCTTATTTATTTGAGCTGTGGGGTAGGGGGCACTGGACCTAAGAAGGTCCGGAGGCCGGAGATGTACGAGGAATGGCAGAAATGTCACATGTCTCACCTTCTTAGGGATAGAGATTGACACGGCCCAAGCAATGCGCAGGTTGCTGTGGGACAAGGTTGACCGCCTCCTAGAGGTGGTAAGGGCGGTTTCAAAAGCGAGTTTTATCTCCGTAAAGGAAATCCAGTCTTTGTTGGGCCTGCTTAACTTTGCGGGGAGGGCAATCCCTATGGGGAGAGTCTTTAACCGTCACTTGGAGAGCCAATTAAAGGGCCCTAGGGGACAGCGCAAGTGTATTGATGTCACTACGGCCATGAGGGAGTACCTGGCCGTTTGGGAAAGATTTCTGGTTTCCTTCAATGGGGTCTGTATTTGAAGTGCTCCCCAATGTCCAATCAGCTGTTGCACCTATTCACGGATGCGGCAGGGTTTTTTGGATATGAGGCGTATCTGAATGGGGAGTGGACTGCCGCTCCCTGGCCAGAGACTTGGGTTTCCGGAGGTCTTGTTAGGAACCTGATGCTGTTGGAATGATTCCAATAGCAGTGGCCATTGAACTATGGGGGCCGGTGCTAGAGGACAGAGAGGTTATTTTCTGGATGGACAATATGAGTGTGGTGTACACCATAAACAGATTGTCCGTGTCATCTCCGGTGGTGGTGATGTTCCTGAGGCATTTAGTGTTGTGTTATCTTCAGCGCAATATCTGCTTTACCGCTAGGCATGTGCCAGGGGTACAGAACGGGGGGGGGCGGATGCGCTATCTCATTTTAATTGGGGACAGTTCAGGAAGCTGGTACCTAGGGCGGAAGCCATAGGACTAAAGTGCCCCTCCTATCTTTGGAAAATGGCACAGGATGGAAAGCCACTGATTCAGACTTCCTTGGCGCCGAAGACATGGAAGGTTTACCGTAAACATTGGGAACAATGGGTGACATTCTGTTAGCAGAGGGGTAGCGAGGCACACAGAGCATCTCAGGTACTGGTTCTTGATTTGTTGTCGGGCTTGAGACAGGAGGGAGTTTCCAGACTGGGTGTCGTAAGTAGGCTGTCAGTGATAGCATTTGTTAACAAGGCCCTGGGCAATGCGGACAATGGTAAGTCCTTCTTGGTCCGGCAAGTATTGAAGGGCTGGGGTAGACTGGTCCCTCGCATACCAGATTGGAGGGAACCTATTACCCCTCTTCACCTGAGGCAACTGGTTTTGGCCTTGCAGGAGGTGTGTTCATCGAAGTATGAAGCTGTGCTGTTTTGCACGGCATTCTTCTTAGCTTCTACGGGAGCGCTGCATTTAGGAGAGCTTGTGTCTTCCGCTAGAGCAAGAGGCTCGGGAGGAATACAGGTGGGGCATATCAGGACTTAGGCTGATGGGCTGTTGCTGTTGGTCCCTCAGTCTAAGATGGATCAGGAGGGAAAAGGGGCTTGGTTGTCGTTAGGCAAGCAGGAATTCCCCAAATGCTGCCCGTTAATGAGTGTCAGGGATTTTGAACAGATTTGACCGGTGGGCAGTCAGCAATTCCTGGTTCATGAGGATGGCAGTGCATTGTCACTATTCCAATTTAGGAAGGTTCTGGTGAGTGCTGCAGGGGCCGCTGGGTTGGATCCGGGTAGGATTGCCCCCCATTCATTTAGAATAGAGGCAGCCATGTGCGGGGTGGATAAGGGGTTTTCCACGGCAGAGATAAAGCGCTTAGGCCATTGGAAGTCAGGGACATACAAAGTGTACATCAGGCCTTTACCATAAAAAAAATTGGCTATGTTGGTTGGGTCATGGGCCTGTGTGGTTTTGTTATCCAACACAAGCTTAGAACGGCTGACAAAAAGGACCTTTATTGCTCTGATGGTGTGCATCTGATGGATGTTGGGCTGGACTTATTTTTGAAGGATATCAGGAAGGCACTTCTAGGAGTAATTTAAAAATAAATAAAAACATAGAGGACGCACAAAATACTGTTTGTTGTAAAATTTTTATTGTTGACATGTTAAAAAAAAAGAGAGTAAAAAAAGAAAAGAAAAGAAACAAAGTTATGGTTTGTTTTTTAATTTAGTGTAATTTTAAGGTACTTGTTGGCTAGATGGCGGCAAGAGTAATTTATTGTATTTTCTCTTGTGACGGTCAGGCAAGGCTCTAGATGCAGGCATCCAGAGAGAAGAGTGATGGTAAAGAAAAAGGGAGGGGTTACGCCCACTAGGTGATGGCCTAGGGGTCCTCTCCCTTCCAAATGCAGGCCGAAGATCTCTGTCATCACAGATCTCTCTCATGCCATGGGGCGGGAACAGCTGGGTGTCCCACTGCCAACCTCGAAAGGAGCCTTGGCCGTCTGTCAGTAGAGGGTTAGTTTATGGTTAAATGCCGCCACTGTATAGTTACGAACTTGTGACAAGTTCTAGTTATGTATGTATATATATATATATATATATATATATATATATTGAAATATGAGTGCCTAATATTGGATAATATTAGCCCAGCAGTTAAATCTTTTATTGAATAATCGTGACCGTGGCCGGTCTTTCTCCCATTAAAAGTTGTGTTATTTATTAGTGATTAAAGTAACTTAGATAACGTATGACGGAATAGGTGGTTTGAAATGCTTTACAATATTTTTTTCTCTGTGGATTCTATCAGTTAGTGAACGGTCCAAGGACCTAGTTGAGTCATACATTTTTTACTGCTGCTCTTTCATATACACAATAGAAAAGATTTTGTATATATCTTTGTATATACAATTAGGGTGTGAAATCAGTGGTATTTGATTTTAATAGATTAAAGGACTCTCTTTATAACTTTATTCAACTAATTTACAAGAACCTCACTTCTCAAATTTTTGTAAACAGTGAATTAAATAAACAAACTACTCTATTTAAATGGACTAGACAGGGTTTCCCACCATCTCCTCTTCTTTTCAACGTTGCTCTCAAACGGTTAGCTATTTTCTTAAGACAAGAATTAGAAGGTATTAGTTTGGGTGGACAAGGACTTGGGTCTTTTATTATATTCGGAAGACTTACTGTTATTTATGAGCAATACAAGTTGTGATGTTCCTTTGCTTCTAGATATTATCACAATACATGGCTCCTTTTCAGGTTATAGGGTGAACCAAGGGAAATCTGAAATTCTTCGGTTAAATAAGAATAGTGATAGTTGTGGTACTCATCCCTTTTGAGAGGTACATCAGATTAATTACGTAGGTATTTCCCTTGGTTGGAACCCTAATCATTGGTACAAATTAAATTATGTGGGACCTGGGGAAATGGGCATCACTACCATTGTCCATATCAGTAAGAATTATTCTTATTAAAACTATAATTATCCTTAAAATTCTTTATGTTATGCAAAATCTTCCTTTAGTCCTACCTAAACTGGATATAAAAAAATAAAATAATAAATCATGTTCAGATTTCATCTGGGGGAGCAAGAGGGCCCATATCTCTCTAGCACTATTATCCCTTACCCCAGATTCTGGGGGTTTGGCTTTTCCAAATATTAGATTTTATAACTGGGCAGCTATAATTAAATTTTCCCTAGTTTTGCTGTCTAGAAAATAAACATTTACATTATACAACTTGGAAGAGTTTAATTGCTCCGTTCTCACTTAATGCTTCTGTACACATTCCTGTTGCTAATTTACCATCTAATATTAATAATTTGAGTATGTTTAGAAATATTAAATGTATTTGGGATTTTTTTTTGTACAGTTAGATTATAATTATACACCTAGATTACGAGTTTTGCGTTAGGCTTAAAAAGCAGCATTGACTGGTCCTAACACTGCTTTTTAACGCCCGCTGGTATTACAAGTCTTTCAGGTACAGGTGTACAGCTCACTTTTTTGGCCAGACTTGGAAATACTGCAAATCCACTTACGTAAATTGCGTATCCTCCTTTTTTCAATGGGACTTGCATAGCGCCGGTATTACGAGTCTGACATAAAGTGAGGGGTAGACCCTCTCCTGTCAAGACTGGTACCCCATTTTAAAGTCAGTAGTTAAGAGTTTTACACTACAACGCGTAGCATAAAACTCTTAACTAAAGTGCTAAAAATTACACTAACACCCATAAACTACCTATTAACCCCTAAACCGAGGCCCTCCCACATTGCAAAGACTAAAATAATATTTTAAACCTCTAATCTGCCGGACCAGACATCGCCGCCACTATAATAAATATATTAACCCTTAAACCACCGTACTCCCGCCTCGCAAACACTAGTTAAATATTATTAACCTCTAATCTGCCGTCAAAACATCGCTGCCACCTACCTAAATTTATTAACCCCTAATCTGCTGCCCCCAACGTCGCCGCCACTATATTAAATTTATAAACCCCTAAATCTAAGTCTAACACTAACCCTAACACCCCCTAACTTAAATATAATTTAAAAAAAATCTAAAGAAAATTACTATAATTAACTAAATTATTCCTATTTAAAACTAAATACTTTCCTGTAAAATAAACCCTAAGCTAGCTACAATATAACTAATAGTTACATTGAAGCTAGTTTCGCATTTATTTTTATTTTTACAGGCAAGTTTGTATTTATTTTAACTAGGTAGAATAGTTACTAAATAGTTATTAACTATTTACTAGTGTAAGAAATTACTCTTAAATAACCAAAGGATCTTATGTTAAAAGCTGTTCACGTCGCAAAATTAATATATACATATATCAATAATGGGCCCTGTTCAAACGAATTTCATATACCGTACTGTATATCTATTAAACCCTCCAGAAACAGACAACCATACTACCTTCAACTATTTAAACCATCACACATTTATTAAAGAACAGATAAATAACAAGATTACATGTTATTGTTTACAAGGTTAAACACATAAAAACAATTTAACAGAGAAATAATACATAAAATGAATATTACCCTGTTTGTTTCTTGTGGGAGTCCTGGTTACAGCTTGTATCGTTGGTGTTTCCCTTCCAAAGATGAACTCTAGCTTATTCTCCTTTCTCCCTATTCTTATACACTTTAAAACTGCTGATAATACACTTTTGGCCATGTTCCAAACTAGGTATTGTGAGTTATTTGAAACCCTTTGCAATACTTGTCACTCCCATATCCATATATGTTATATGCTTGCTTACTGACTAGGTCAGCATTATATCATGCCTGATGTTAAAATAGTCATAAGCACACACTAACCTTCTCTGTAACAATATGGACACCATTTATATACTCATTCAAATCTTACACTAGCTACCTAGCTTAAATAAATACAAATTTAACTGTAAAATAAAACCTAACCTAAGTTACACTAACACCTAATACTACACTATAATTAAATTAATTCCCTAAATTAAATACAATTAAACACAATTAAATAAAATTATCCAAAGTACAAAAAAACCCCCACTAAATTACAGAAAATAATAAACTACAAGGATTTTAAACTAATTACACCTAATCTAATCCCCCTAACAAAATAATAAAGCCCGCCAAAATAAAAAAGCCCTACCCTACACTAAATTACAAATAGCCCTTAAAAGGGCCTTTTGCGGGGCATTGCCCCAAAGTAATCAGCTCTTTTACCTGTAAAAAACATTACAAATCCTCCCTAACATTAAGACCCACCACCCACACAACCAACCCTACTCTAAATCCCACCCAATACCCCCTTAAAAAACCTAACACTAACCCCTTGAAGATCACCTTACCGGGAGAAGTCTTCATCCAACCGGGCAAAAGTCCTCAATGAAGCCGGAAGAAGTCTTCATCCAAGCCGGGCGAAGTGGTCCTCCAAACAGGTAGAAGTCTTCATCCAGATGGCATCTTCTATCTTCATCCATCCGGCATGGAGCGGGTCCATCTTCAAGACATCCGACGCGGAGCATCCTCTTCATCCGATGGCTAACACTAAATGAAGGTTCCTTTAAATGACGTCATCCAAGATGGCGTCCCTTCAATTCCGATTGGCTGATAGAATTCTATCAGCCAATCGGAATTAAGGTAGAAAAAATCCTATTAGCAGATGCAATCTGCCAATAGGATTAAGCTGGCATTCTATTGGCTGATTGGAACAGCCAATAGAATGCCAGCTCAATCCTATTGGCTGATTGGATCAGCCAATAGGATTGAACTTCAATCCTATTGGCTGATTGCATCAGCCAATAGGATTTTTTCTACCTTAATTCCGATTGGCTGAAAGAATTCTGTCAGCCAATTGGAATTGAAGGGACGCCATCTTGGATGACGTCACTTAAAGGTACCTTCATTCAGTGTTAGCCATCGGATGAAGAGGATGCTCCACGTCAGATGTCTTGAAGATGGACCCGCTCTGCGCAGGATGGATGAAGATAGAAGATACCATCTGGATTAAGACTTCTGCCCATCAGGAGGACCACTTTGCCCTGCTTGGATGAAGACTTCTCCCGACTTTGTTGAGGACTTGGGCCTGGTTGGATGAAGACTTCTCCCGGTAAGGTGATCTTCAAGGGGTTAGTGTTAGGTTTTTTAAGGGGATATTGGGTGGGATTTAGAGTAGGGTTGGTTGTGTGGGTGGTGGGTTTTAATGTTGGGGGGGATTTGTAATTTTTTTTCCTGTTAAAAGAGCTGATTACTTTGGAGCAATGCCCCGTAAAAGGCTATTTTAAGGGGCTATTTGTAATTTAGTGTAGGGTAGGGCTTTTTTATTTTGGGAGGGCTTTTTTATTTTGTTAGGGGGATTAGATTAGGTGTAATTAGTTTAAAAATCTTGTAATTTGTTTATTATTTTCTGTAATTTAGTGGGGGGTTTTTGTACTTTAGCTAATTTTATTTAATTGTATTTAATTGTATTTAATTTAGTTAATTGTATTTAATTTAGGGAATTAATTTAATTATAGTGTAGTGTTAGGTGTTAGTGTAACTTAGGTTATATTTTACAGGTACTTTTGTATTTATTTTAGCTAGGTAGTTTATTAAATAGTTAATAACTATTTAATAACTATTCTACCGAGTTAAAATAAATACAAACTTGCATGTAAAATAAAAATAAACCCTAATATAGCTACAATGTAACTATTAGTTATATTTTAGCTAGCTTAGGGTTTATTTTATTGGTATTTAGTTTTAAATAGGAATAATTTAGTTAATGATAGGAATATTTATTTAGATTTATTTAAATTATATTTAAGTTAGGGGGGGTTAGGGTTAGTTGTAATCAAATGTAAGGAAAATAGTTCTAGGGAGAGTAGTTAGGGTTAGGGTAGGGTTAGACTTAGATTTAGGGGTTAATAAATTTAGAATAGTGGTGGCGATGTCGGGGGGCAGCAGATTAGGGGTTAATAATATAATGTAGGTGTTGGCGATGTTGGGGGCAGCAGATTAGGGGTTAATAAGTATAATGTAGGTTGGTAGGTGGCGGCAATGTAAGGGGCAGCATATTAGGGGTTAATAGGTATAATGTAGGTGGCGGCGGTGTCCGGAGCAGCAGATTAGGGGTTAATAATATAAAGCAGGTGTCAGCGATGTCGGGGGCGGCAGATTAGGGGTTAATAAGTGTAAGATTAGGGGTGTTTAGACTCGGGGTTCATGTTAGGGTGTTAGGTGTATACATAAGTTTTATTTCCCCATAGGAATCAATGGGGCTGCGTTAGGAGCTAAACGTTGCTTTTTGGGGAAATTGTGCATGAGCATGTTACACCAGCTCACTGCTAACGTAAGCAGCGCTGGTATTGGAGTGAGATGTGGAGGAAAATTTTGCTCAACGCTCACTTCTTGTCTGTGAGCGGTGAGCATAAACTGCTCCTTAGCGCCTCATAGAGTTTTGAAATATGTATCCATAGCCAGGAATGTTGATTTTACACCAGGCATAAAATCTGCAGTTTTTCATGATTGGAAGCAAAAGGTATAATTCACTTATAACAATTGAAACAGGATGAGTCTTATTCTATAATATCATTTGGAACACTTACCTCACGGTTTTCACGCCCACGTCAAAACTTTTTAGCTTATCTACAAGTTAGGCATTTCTTTAACTATCTTGGTGGGGAGTTTGAATGGGGCTGGGGCTTTGGAGAAATCAACAAGGGTATTAAATTATTTGAAGTGGTATACATTCTATTTCATATTGGTATAACATTCTCTCATCTAAAAGTGGGAAAAAACAATCATATAATCTAGCTCTGAAATGGTGTTAGAAAGTTGGGAATATAGAAGAACAGGATATTAAAGCTAGTGTTAATCGGGTAGCTTGGGCTACTTCCTCTGTAGGATGGAGAGAATCACATGTTAAACTAATTAATAATGCTTATTTGACCCCCCACACGTATGAGCCACTGGGGGACAAAATATACTGGTACTTGCTACAAAGGCTCATTTCCAAGGGCAGACAAAATACACTGCGTTTGGAAATGTCCCTAGATTGCTAGATTATGGAACAGAGTTAACTTTTGGTTAAATAAATGTATTATTAATAATGTGCAACTAAAGGCTGCCCAAAAAATCTTTTTATTAAAAAATGAAAAGAGATACCAATGAACCACTCGTTAATACAGGAATTGTTGTTGCCCGTAATTTAATTTTCAAATATTGCAAATTGTCTAAAACACGATGACTCTGGAGCAGAGTGAGCTTAAAATGACATCTGATCCTCACATAGAAAGATTTTTGGATAAGTGGGCAGGAGTCATCCTCTCCTTAACACGTCATGCTCAACATATCAACATATTTATTTTCTATGATACAGCAGGTTTAATTCCCCCAGTACTGGATGAGTGGTAGGATTCCATAGAACAGCAGGAAAGCAGAAGGTGGACCCCGAGACCAGGATAGTTCTGAATTTAGAATCCTAGGGTAGTGGATGAGTAGTAGATTTTGTGTTTTTGTGTGCTTGTTTGTTTTGTTCTGTGTGGGGGAAAGGAAAAATTAAAATAAGGGGTCTTAATATTTTAAGGATATTGATCTGACAGTTGCTGGTTGCATAATGAAAGACGTTCAGAATATATTTTCTCATCAGTATAAATCTTGAGATTTTTTTTCCCCTTTTTTGTCTTTCTTTAATCTCTTTTTGTTGTAAATAAAATGTATTTCTTATATATATATATAAAATTGTACATTATACATTTTTTTCTAACGCCTAGATTTAGAGTTCTGTGTTAGCCGTCCAAACCAGCGTTAAGGGGTCCTAACGCTGGTTTTGGCTGCCCGTTGGTATTTAGAGTCAGTCAGGAAAGGGTCTAACGCTCACTTTCCAGCCGCGACTTTTCCATACCGCAGATCCCCTTACGCCAATTGCGTATCCTATCTTTTCAATGGGATCTTTCTAACGCTGGTATTTAGAATCTTGGCTGAAGTGAGCGTTAGAAGACTCCTGCCGCAGAAAAAAGTCAGGAGTTAAGAGCTTTATGGTCTAACGCCGGGTCATAAAGCTCTTAACTACTGTGCTCTAAAGTACACTAACACCCATAAACTACCTATGTACCCCTAAACCGAGGTCCCCCCACATCGCCGCCACTCTAATAAAAAATTTTAACCTCTAATCTGCCGACCGCACACCGCCGCAACCTACATTATCCCAATGTACCCCTAATCTGCTGCCCCTAACATCGCCGACACCTACATAATATTTATTAACCCCTAATCTGCCCCCCCAACATCGCCGCTACCTAACTACACTTATTAACCCCTAATCTGCCGACCGGACCTCGCCGCCACTATAATAAATGTATTAACCCATAAACCGCCTTACTCCCGCCTCAAAAACCCTATAATAAATAGTATTAACCCCTAATCTGCCCTCCCTAACATCGCGGACACCTAACTTCAAGTATTAACCCCTAATCTGCCGACCGGACCTCGCTGCTACTCTAATAAATTTATTAACCCGTAAAGCTAAGCCTAACCCTAACACTAACACCCCCCTAAGTTAAATATAATTTAAATCTAAGAAAATAAAATACATCTTATAAAATAAATTAATCCTATTTAAAGCTAAATACTTGTAAAATAAAGCCTAATATAGCTACAATATAACAAATAATTATATTGTAGCTATTTTAGGATTTATATTTATTTTACAGGCAACTTTGTATTTATTTTAACTCGGTACAATAGCTATTAAATAGTTAATAACTATTTACTAGCTACCTAGTTAAAATAAGTACAAAATTACCTGTAAAATAAATCCTAACCTAAGTTACAATTAAACCTAACACTACACTATCAACAAATTAATTAAATAAACTATCTACAATTATCTACAATTTAATTACAAAAACAAATTAGGGGAACCGTCATTCGTCGTTAGTCCGTCGGGCCAGCAGGATGTTCCGCGTCGGAGGTCTGCAAGATGGATCCAGAAGAAAGAAGATTGAAGATGCCGTTGATAGAAGACTTCATCCGGATCATGGACCTCTTCAGCTCCCGCTTGGATGAAGACTTCATCCGGATCATGGACCTCTTCAGCTCTCGCTTGGATGAAGACTTCAGCCGGATCATGGACCTCTTCAGCCCCCCGCTTGGGCTTGGATCAGGACATCGGAGGAGCTCTTCTGGACAGATCGTTGAACCCGGTGAGGTGAAGACAAGGTAGGAAGATCTTCAGGGGCTTAGTGTTAGGTTTATTTAAGGGGGGTTTGGGTTAGATTAGGGGTATGTGGGTGGTGGGTTGTAATGTTGGGGGGCTTGGGTATTGTATTTTTTTTTTACAGGCAAAAGAGCTGAACTTCTTGGGGCATGCCCCGCAAAGGGCCCTGTTCAGGGCTGGTAAGGTAAAAGAGCTTTGAACTTTAGTTATTTAGAATAGGGCAGGGCATTTTTTTATTTTGGGGGGCTTTGTTATTTTATTAGGGGGCTTAGAGTAGGTGTAATTAGTTTAAAATTGTTGTAATATTTTTCTTATGTTTGTAAATATTTTTTTATTTTTTGTAACTTAGTTCTTTTTTATTTTTTGTACTTTAGCAAGTTTATTTAATTGTATTTATTTGTAGGAATTGTATTTAATTAATTTATTGATAGTGTAGTGTTAGGTTAATTGTAGGTAATTGTAGGTAGTTTATTTAATTAATTTATTGATAGTATAGTGTTAGGTTTAATTGTAACTTAGGTTAGGATTTCTTTTACAGGTAAATTTGTAATTATTTTACCTATTTTAGCTATTAAATAGTTCTTAACTATTTAATAGCTATTGTACCTGGTTAAAATAAATACAAAGTTACCTGTAAAATAAATATTAATCCTAAAATAGCTATAATATAATTATAATTTATATCGTAGCTATATTAGGGTTTATTTTACAGGTAAGTATTTAGCTTTAAATAGGAATAATTTATTTAATAAGAGTTAATTAATTTTGTTAGATTAAAATTATTTTTAACTTAGGGGGGTGTTAGTGTTAGGGTTAGACTTAGCTTTCGGGGTTAATACATTTATTAGAATAGCGGTGAGCTCCGGTCGGCAGATTAGTGGTTAATAATTGAAGTTAGGTGTCGGCGATGTTAGGGAGGGCAGATTAGGGGTTAATACTATTTATTATAGGGTTAGTGAGGTGGATTAGGGGTTAATAACTTTATTATAGTAGCGCTCAGGTCCGGTCGGCAGATTAGGGGTTAATAAGTGTAGGCAGGTGGAGGCGACGTTGAGGGGGGCAGATTAGGGGTTAATAAATATAATACAGGGGTCGGCGGTGTTAGGGGCAGCAGATTAGGGGTACATAAGGATAACGTAGGTGGCGGTCGGCAGATTAGGGGTTAAAATAATTTTTTCAAGTGTCGGCGATGTGGGGGGACCTCGGTTTAGGGGTGCATAGGTAGTTTATGGGTGTTAGTGTACTTTAGAGCACAGTAGTTAAGAGCTTTATAAACCGGCGTTAGCCCAGAAAGCTCTTAACTACTGACTTTTTTCCTGCGGCTGGAGTTTTGTCGTTAGATATCTAACGCTCACTTCAGAAACGACTCTAAATACCGGAGTTAGAAAGATCCCATTGAAAAGATAGGATACGCAATTTACGTAAGGGGATATGCGGTATGGAAAAGTTGCGGATGAAAAGTGAGCGTTAGACCCTATTTTGAGTGACTCCAAATACCGGCGGTAGCCTAAAACCAGCGTTAGGAGCCTCTAACGCTGGTTTTCACGGCTAACGCCAAACTCCAAATCTAGGTCTAGGAGACTGATTACTGACAGTCAAAACAGTGATGATTGACAATTTTTGCAATACTGTTAAAAGAAATATGATTGCTGGCAATAATTGGCTAGGTGGGACTAGCACACAGCAGGCTGCAAAGCAGGAGGAAAGTGAAATTCAATGGCACCAGCAAACTGAGGATTCACAACAACTATTACCAAAAATTTAAATTTTTAATTATTAAGAATACTGTGACAACAAATATGATTGGTGTAAATATTTTTCAAGTAGGCCTGGCACACAGGCTTGGAAGGCAGTAGAAAAGTGCAATTCTAGGGCACGAGCAAACTGAGGATTAAGATACACAATCAAGAATTTTTTAATTTTAATTAGTAACTATACTGTGACAACAATTATGATTGGTGTAAATAGTTGGCAAGACGGCCTGGCACAAAAGGCTGGCAGGCAGGAGGTAAATGCAATTCATGGACACTAGGAGACTGAATACTAACAGTAAAACAGTGATGATTGACAATTTTTGCAATACTGTTAAAAGAAATATGATTGCTGGCAATAATTGGCTAGGTGGGCCTGGCACACAGCAGGCTGAAAGGCAGGAGGAAAGTGCAATTCACTGGCACCAGCAAACTGAGGATTCACAACAATTATTACCAAAAATTTTAATTTTTAATTATTAGGAATAATGTGACAACATTATTATGATTGGTGTAAATATTTTTAAAGTAGGCCTGGCACACAGGCTTGGAGGGCAGTAGAAAAGTGCAATTCTAGGGCACGAGCAAACTGAGGATTAAGATCATCAACAATCAACAATTTTTTAATTTTAATTAGTAACTATACTGTGACAACAATTATGATTGGTGTAAATAGTTGGCAAGATGGCCTGGCACAAATGGCTGGCAGGCAGGAGGTAAATGCAATTCAAGGACACTAGGAGACTGATTACTGACAGTCAAAACAGTGATGATTGACAATTTTTGCAATACTGTTAAAAGAAATATGATTGCTGGCAATAATTAGATAGGTGGGCCTGGCACACAGCAGGCTGCAAGGCAGGAGGAAAGTGCAATTCAATGGCACCAGCAAACTGAGGATTCACAACAACTATTACCAAAAAATTTAATTTTTAATTATTAAGAATACTGTGACAACAAATATGATTGGTGTAAATATTTTTCAAGTAGGCCTGGCACACAGGCTTGGAAGGCAGTAGAAAAGTGCAATTCTAGGGCACAAGCAAACTAAGGATTAAGATCAACAATCAAGAATTTTTTAATTTTAATTAGTAACTATACTGTGACAAAAAAAAGTGATGATTGACAATTTTTGCAATACTGTTAAAAGAAATATGATTGCTGGCAATAATTGGCTAGGTGGGCCTAGCACACAGCAGGCTGCAAGGCAGGAGGAAAGTGAAATTCAATGGCACCAGCAAACTGAGGATTCACAACAACTATTAACAATAATTTAAATTTTTAATTATTAAGAATACTGTGACAACAAATATGATTGGTGTAAATATTTTTCAAGTAGGCCTGGCACACAGGCTTGGAAGGCAGTAGAAAAGTGCAATTCTAGGGCACGAGCAAACTGAGGATTAAGATCAACAATCAAGAATTTTTTAATTTTAATTAGTAACTATACTGTGACAACAATTATGATTGGTGTAAATAGTTGGCAAGACTGCCTGGCACAAAAGGTTGGCAGGCAGGAGGTATATGCAATTCAAGGACACTAGGAGACTGAATACTGACAGTCAAAACAGTGATGATTGACAATTTTTGCAATACTGTTAAAAGAAATATGATTGCTGGCAATAATTGGCTAGGTGGGCCTGGCACACAGCAGGCTGCAAGGCAAGAGGAAAGTGCAATTCAATGGCATCAGCAAACTGAGGATTCACAACAACTATTACCAAAAAGTTAAATTTTTAATTATTAAGAATACTGTGACAACAAATATGATTGGTGTAAATATTTTTCAAGTAGGCCTGGCACACAGGCTTGGAAGGCAGTAGAAAAGTGCAATTCTAGGGCACGAGCAAACTGAGGATTAAGATCAACAATCAAATTTTTTTTAATTTTAATTAGTAACTATACTGTCTGTGACAACAATTATGATTGGTGTAAATAGTTGGCTAGACGGCCTGGCACAAAAGGCTGGCAGTGGCAGGCAGGAGGTAAATGCAATTCAATGGCACTAGGAGACTGAATATTTGCAGTCCAAAAAATTATGATTTTTATTTTTTTATATACTGTTACAAGAATTATGATTGGTGCCACTAATTGGCTAGTTGGGCCTGGCACACAGGCTGGCAGATATGAGTTGTGGATGGTAGGTAGGGCAGCAATTTAACACAGTATGCTGTGTAAGTGACAAAAACACAGGCCTGATAGAAAATTAAGTTAGATTACACTAGCAAAATATTTTAAAATTTTAGATTTTAATATTAAAATTATGTTAAGAAGTGCAATGCACATATGACTATGAGTGGTCGCACTGGCTGGCTGCTACGTAGGGCAGCAATTAACAACAGTATGCTGTGTAAGTCAGATAGACAGTTAGACACAGGCCTGATAGAAAATAAAATTAGATTACACTATCATAATGATTTAAAGACTTTTTTTGGGGAATTTAAAGAAAAAGGTTAAGCACATACATATGAATCATGGCTGATAGCCTTGGAAGGGCAGCTATTAAAAACAGTAGGCTCTGTAAGTCAGATACACACACGCCTGATAGAAAATACTATTAGATTACACTAGAAAAATTATTTAAATTATTTTTTGGGGGGGAAATTAAAAAAAAGGTTAAACACATATGAGTCATGGCTCATAGACTAGGGAGGGCAGCAAGTAAACACAGTAGGCTCTGTATGTCAGCAAAACACACAGGCCGGATAGAAAATTATATTAGATTACACTTTCAAACAAGTTTAACATTTTTTTTTATATATTTAAATTAAGGTGAAGAAGATATGAGTGCTGGGTGGCTGCCTGGCACAGACCAATTAACCAAAAGACTGAAAAAAATGAGGTATATTAATGCTGAGTGAGCCTGACAGACACAGGCCTGATAGTAAATGTAATTAGATTACACTAGCAAAATATTTTTTTTTTTTTTTTATTTAAAATAATGTTGTAAACGGATATTAACACTAGTGGCTGGCACAGAGCAATGAACCAGAGTATATGCTGTGTGACACAGGCCTGATAGAAAATGAAAAAAAATTACACTAGCAAAATAATTAAATTTTTTGGTTAGTTAAATTTAAACTAATGTTGTTAGGGAGATATCAGTGGTGGCAGTAATCACATCATATGCTGTGAGCCTTAAACACACAGCCTGAAAGCCAGGCAAATGCTAATAAAAAAAAAACGAAAAAAAAAAAAAACAGCACGAAATATAGCCCTAAAAAGGGCTTTTTGGGGTGCTGTGCTTGCAGCAGAGATGAGTGGAGTCCTTCTGGACTGTAAATACACTAGCCTAGCTATGTTTTTCCTATTAATGTCAGGAGCAAAAACACAACACGTCCTCTCATTAAGAAAGCAAGGTCGTTATGAGTCTAAAATGGCGGATTCCGAGTAGCTGGGAGGGTCTGTGAGGGAGTGTCTGATGTTGATTGGCTCTAATGTGTCATCCGGCTGTGACATAAAGGGTCAAAGTTTCCTCAATGATGACACATAGGGGCGGATCGAACATCGCCATGTGTTCGCCCACAAACGCGAACGCGAACAAGCTATGTTCACTGTGAACCGTTCGCGGGCGAACAGTTCGGGACATCACTAGTTACTAACAGGGTTATGGTTTAGAACAGAATAGGACCTGAGGAAATAGGATTCCCATTAATAACACAGGACAATAAGACAGGGTTTTTTTTCTTAATGAGTGGTATTTTATTTACAGTGACGAATTTTGAGTCAACATAATTCGAGCTTGATCCAGAATCAATAATCGCCTGGCTGGGTAGACGATGGTTCTCCCACTGTAAAATAAGGGGTAACAGACAATGAGTTGATGTGGAATTTTGTAAGCTATAACAAAAGTTAGTATTTTTTATCTTACCCTTTCTCTGGTGGCTTCATATGGGGCAATCTTTAACGGTATTTTGTACAGCTCCACGGTACATGGAGAGGTTGTTAGTTTTCCTCCAAAGCTTTTCTTGTGGATTCAGTGGACCTCATATGAATCCAATGTCCATTGCTTCAGATGTAGATTGTGGTACTGGTCTATTGTAAGATTGTGTGCCTCCAGGTGTGCTAGCTCGTTTTTGTGCGTATTCTGCTGAACCACGTTCATTTCTCCATTCACGAAGACGCCTATCTAAACTAATACTTAAGTTTATTAATGCGTCTAGTGTTTGTGGTAGTTCCACTCTTGCTAGCTTGTCCTTAAGTGAATCAGACAAACGTAATCTGAACTGGTTTCTAAAAGATAACTCGTTCCATCCACTATCCTTAGACCACCTTTTGAATTCAGCTATATAATCCTCCACAGGTTTTTTATGATGCATTAAAGCTCTCATTGAATTTTCAGCAGTTAACTGGAGGTAAGGATCATCATATAGCTGAGACATAGTTTGAAAAAAGGTGTCCAAGGATTGTAAGATGGGGTCATTAGTTTCGGATAAACTATTTGCCCAGCTGCGGGGTTCACCCCTAAGATATGAAATTGTTGTAAGAACTTTAACCTGTTTAGAAGGATATATATGGGGTTTAAGCGTGTATAGTAGATGAAAAGCATATCCAAATTCCCTGAAAGTTTTCCTATCCCCAGTAAATACATCAGGGGGACTTACATTAGGTTCAATAATGTGTGAGGCCTTCTGCTTGTCAGCAATCTCTTTAATATATTTTTTTATGGTTATGTTCTCTTTCTAAAGTGAGTTAAGAGCTTGTGTGATATTTTCTACCTTATCTGTTAAGGTCTGTGCATGGGTGACTAAGTCTACTGGATTCATAGTCAGGGCTTGGTAATTTTGTCAGATGATTGTCAGAGTTTTTAGACAATACTTCCTATTACCTAGAAGAGAGAAGGATTTATGTGTAAGATGTGAATCCAACAGTAGATGTAGTTACAAAGTCTATATTGTAAGATTTGTTTAACCCTTATTAATGAATTGTGTAAGATTTGTTTAACCCTTATTAATGAATTGTGTAAGATTTGTTGCTTTGGGAGAAGATGGCAACATATGATAAAAGTATTCATATAAAAAGCAACAAGTCTAACCTTATTATTAGGTGTTAAATGTGTTTAGGTAAATCTATTTTCAAAAGGAGGCAGCAAGTATGACAAATATACTGTGAACACAACACCAGGTTAGCGGAGTGAAACTGCAGCTCAAGGCACAATGATAATAGGTTACAAGCTTGCAATAAAAGTAAGGTGAGTAGGAATAGGATATAAGTTTGCAGTAACAATATATAAGGTGATAAGCTTAAGTCCTTACTATATACAATGGTGGTAGTTGGAGCTCAGAGATGCTGCCGAAGAAAGAGACCCGGTCTGAATGTTGGTTCGGCGTGTGACGTCACCGCTAGCAGTCCGGGGTAGAGACAGGAAGTGGAAGGCTGTCAGCTGAAGTGAGACTGCAACGAGCGGCGAAGAGCTGGAAGTATCTCAAGGAGTCCCTTCAGTGGAATGAGATAACTTCGTAGAAATCCGGATAGTAAAAGGTATTCCTTTAGGATGTTAAATGTTAGAAGACAGCAATAGCAATCGCAATATACGATGTAGCTTACTTATACAGGAAATAAGCTGGACAATTCAGGAACAGGAGACCAGAATTACCAAGCAGTGTCTAAACTATGGGAGGTTCTTTTATACTGGTGTGAGAGGATAAAGGACACCTCCTATTTAAAGAGAAAGTAGATGTTGTGTGGAGATCATACATGACACATTCCTTTTCATTCAGATGGCGACTTAAAGTGCAAGCTGACACATTTTATCATTGTGCCTGAAGGTCAGCTTTGAATTTGTCTGGAAGTTTATCGAGGTTCTTTATCCAACATTCGAACAATCCGTTGCAATCAATTTTTCTCTTTCATCCATGTCCAGGGAGATTAACTACAGTACTATGGGCTGTAAACTTCTTGACAATGTTGCGCACAGTGGACATAGGGATATTAAGATCTCTGGAGATGGACTTGTAACCTTGAGATTGTCCATGCTTTTTCACAATTTTTGTTCTCAAATCCTCAGATATTTCTTTGCTGCTCTTTCTCTTCTCCATGCTCAGTGTGGCACACAGAGACACACAACAGAAAGGTTGAGTTAATTTTTCACCATTTTAACTGGTTTCCAGTGTGATTTCTATATTGTCAGCCCCTGTGCATCACAAACTTGGAGTTCAATTATTTCTTACAATTTTGAGAAGGTGCCAATAATTGTTGTGTCAGATTTGGCTTTTTTTTCTCCACTTTTTTGTGTCATACCAATAGAAACAAAAGAAATTAACATGAGAATGCCTAAACATTTATAATTGCAATAACTGTCTGGGCGAAGTGGTGCATTATCTGACAGGAATGTAGGGGTGCCAATATTTTTGGCCATGACTGCATATATAAATATATATATATCTGTAAAAAAACTATCATGTAAATTGATACACGCAAAAATTTACTTCTAGAGCAGTTAACGCTTGAGGTGGAGCATTAAATAATGCTCCACTTTTAATCTGGCCCTAAATTAGGTAAATATGTATTAAAGGAAGCTGGCCACTGATACAGTTGATCTTTTTTTACATATATTTCTTCTTTTTCTTCTTGGAATGTGAGTGCAATAAGGTTTTCTACTACCAAAAGATTATTTTGGAGCTTTATAAATTATTATTATTATTATTAGAATTGAAGTTTAATATTAGAGTATTTCATGATCATTTGTTTGGTATTCAGCAACAAAGAATCATATATTGTTATGGCAGACAAGAACAGTAGTCCAATCAAAGTGTAAGTTGAATGTCAGGGTTCCTGCCTTCTTCCTCCTGTTAGTTTCACCCCTTTCTTCCTGATTGGCTGCAAGTCCTTTAAGACAGGTGTTCACCAATTAACCTGTGCTTAGTATTGTTGTTCATTCCTTGAGCCAGCATAGCAAGCTCATTCGCAAGCTGCTTTCAACTCTTATAAGATACTTTCTACTATCAAGGTTGCCAACTCTACTCAGCAAGCAATTTCCCTCCAGCAACTTGAATCTTTTGCTTCACCTAATTCCACTCATTCTCACTGGGGTAAAGTACTACGTTTTGTTACAGCACCTGGGAATCTTACCGTTTGTTGCAGCTCCTCTCTCTCCAGCTATTGCAAGTTGCCTGTCAGTTTCACACAGCTCCGCTGCTCCGTGACGTCACTTCCGGTCTCTCCGGCTTCAGCTCCACACATCACACCGGAGCTCTGCAACAAGACGCCTAGTACAGTCCCTCTGTGTCTCAGGTACCACCACTTAACAAAGCACTTGTCTGACATTACTGTCCTGTATGTTTGAACTGCCTAAAACCATTTTTACCTGCTTCTCATTATTTTGATGCATTATTGTCTCTGGACTTTCTACTTTGCTGCAACGTTTTTTGTGTTTTGGTGTTGTGTGTTTGCTTTACAGGAGATTTTGGCCTTGATCTATTTCCACCTGGCATTATCTCCTTCCTTCATAAAAACCTTAACTCTCTACAGCTCATACTGTGTGAGTTTGCCACATAATCTGTAAACCTTAATTATAATCATTTGGTTGCATGAATCCTTTCTAGTAATAAAGGCTTTTAAGCAATCAGGTGTGACATATCAATATTTTCTCTAGGATCTGCAGTTGTGTTCCACAGCCAAAGCTTGTCAATTTCGTTATATAATACTAAGCCACTACATAATGGAACCAGCAGACCTACGCCAGATTGTATACAACTTAACACAAAAAGTTGATCAATTGGCCCAGGGTTTACATGACATGCAAATTGAGAATGCTTCCTTAAGGAACATTATAAAAGAGTCTGTAGCATTAAAAGCTACTCTGTCTGAAGCAATACCGGAGCCACAAATTTCCCTCCCAGATTTGTTCTCTGGTAATCGAAAGACTTACAGGCAGTTTAAAAATGCCTGCTACCTTCTCTTCACTATGAGACCGAAAACCTACCCCACTGAGAGAGTGAAGGTCATGACAACAATCTCATTTCTCAGGGGGGACCCAAGAACTTGGGCTGATAAATTCCTAGAGACCCAGGATCCTATATTGGGCTCATTAGAGGATTTCATTGCTGCGATGGATGAAATATACCAGGACACTGATATACAGCTTACTGCTGAGACTTGTTTGAGGAATCTCAAACAGGGAAAGAGACCAGTCGAAGAGTATATCACAGACTTTAAACAGTTCGCCACTGATTCCCTTTGGAATCCTGTTGCTCTCAGAAACCAATTCCGTCTGGGACTTTCTGAGCAGTTAAAAGATGAATTTGCCCGGATTGAATTGCCAAAAACACTTGACCTTTTCATGAAAATGGCTACACAGATCGACCGTCGCTTACGCGAAAGAAAAGCGGAGAAGTACGCCTCCGATTCCAAACCTAAGTCTACCTATGTTTCCACAACCCCCACCTCTACTACAAGTTCTAAGCTACAAGCTGAGCCTATGGAGATAGGTTTCCTGAGAGGACCTCTTTCTCAAGAGGAAAAACAACGTAGAAGGCTTAAAAACCTTTGCATGTACTGTGCAAGCAGCACACATAGTGTGCAGGATTGTTCACTTTTGTCCAAAAACAAGAAAAGTAAGTCCAGTTATCTGTTCTCTTCTCTACAACAAGTTGTAAAACCTTCTTACTGCACTTTATCTCTCTCCCTACAGCTGGAACAAAGTCTTCTGAAGATTGATGATGCCATTATTGATTCAGGGGCTTCTGCAAATTATATGGATTATGCTTTCTGTGAAAAGAACAAAATCCCTCTGATCCAAAAGAAGATTCCTATACCCATCAAAGTTATAGATGGCTCCTTTATGTTTTCTGGCCCCATAACACATGAGACTGTTCCTTTGTTAATTAACATTTCTGGACATATAGAGAAATTGTCTTTTGATGTGTTGCCCTCTCCACATTTTTCTTTGGTTTTGGGTTTGAAGTGGTTGTAACTACATAACCCTACTATTCTTTGGTTTCCTTTTCAAATAAAGTTTGATTCTGTTTATTGCAATGACACATGTTTCCCTGTTTCCTTTGTATTACATTCTTCTTGTCATACTGACAGTTTACCTGTGCAGTACCAAGATTTTACCGACGTTTTCAGTAAAACTGAGGCTGAAAACCTGCCCCCTCACAGGGCTTATGATTGCCCTATCGACCTACAACCAGGCGCTCGGATTCCTTATGGACACCTGTATCCATTAAGTAATCCTGAACTAGAGTTCCTTAAACAATACTTGGACGAAAACCTTAAGAAAGGTTTCATTAGGCCCTCCTCATCCCCAGCTGGGGCAGGGTTTTTCTTTGTGCGTAATAAAGACTCTACTCTTAGACCGATTATTGACTACCGTGAACTTAATAAGTGCACTATAAAAAATCGTTATCCTCTACCTCTGATTCCAGAGATGATTGAAAGACTCTCCGAGGCGACGATTTTCACCAAACTGGATCTAAGAGGGGCATATAATCTTATCAGGATCAAACAGGGGCATGAGTGGCTGACGGCATTCAGGACCAGATATGGTCTGTTTGAATACCTCGTAATGCCGTTCGGCCTCTGCAATGCCCCTGCCACTTTCCAATTCTTCATCAATGATGTGTTCCGTGATCTGCTGGACGTGTGTTTAGTAATTTATCTCGATGATATACTTATATACTCTAAGACTTCACAAGAACATGTGAAACACGTCCGTCAAGTCCTCTCCAGACTCAGAGCACACAAACTCTACGCAAAACTTGAGAAATGTACTTTCCATACAAACCAGGTTTCCTTTCTGGGTTATGAAATTTCTCCTTCTGGAATTCAAATGCAAAAAGAAAAAGTTGAAGCTGTTGTCCTTTGGCCAAGACCTGCTACTAGAAAAGAGTTACAGCGCTTCCTAGGTTTCTCCAATTACTATAGGAAGTTTATCAAAGACTTCTCCAAAATCGTGAAACCTTTGACAGTCTTGACCGGTTCCTCAACATCATTTTCCTGGAATCCTGAAGCCGAAACAGCCTTCCAATACCTCAAATCTAGGTTCACTACAGCACCTATTCTACAATTTCCCAATCCTCTATATCAATATACGTTGGAGGTGGATTCCTCCGATTTTGCGATTGGTGCTGTGCTTTCCCAACAAAAGAGTTTGTCACAACCGTTACATCCTATATCTTATTTCTCTAAAGTTATGTCTCCTGCAGAAAGAAATTATGCTATCGGCGACAAAGAATTGCTAGCCATTCGCCGCTCTCTAGAACATTGGAGACATCTTCTAGAAGGCACTACCATACCAATTAACATTTACACAGATCACAAAAACCTTCAATATCTTCAATCCAACAAAACCCTCTCTGCCAGACAGGTTCGTTGGAGCCTGTATTTTGACCGTTTCAACTTCAATATTATTTATCGACCAGCACACAAAAATGCTAAAGCTGATGCCTTATCCCGGTTACCTGACAAACCAAACGAACCCCCTTTGAGAAAGGAGATTCTTCCCCCGGAATGTTTTATTGGACTCACCTCTACTATGCTCACTGAACTAAAAGATTACTGCAAAGAACAACCAATACCACCTCTACCAAACCTCCGAAAATCCTCTGGAATATACTACCATGGCGAAAAGATTTTTTTACCACCTCAATTGAGATCCCCCCTGATTAAGTCTTGTCATGACTCACCCTTAGCTGGTCACCCAGGGCTACGTCGGACTCTGGATTTAATTGGAAGAACCTTCTGGTGGCCAGATATGAAGGCCAATGTACACGAATATATAACCACTTGTAGAACTTGTGCTACTTCTAAACCTGAACGAAAACCACCCTATGGCTTGCTCATGCCTTTACCAGTCCCTGCTAAACCTTGGCATCACGTCTCCATGGACTTCATAGTCGACTTACCACCATCCAAGTCTCAAACGACTATTCTGGTTGTTATAGATCTCTTTACAAAGATGGCCCACTTTGTGCCCTTCCACAAACTTCCTACCTCTTCTGAAACAGCTACACTCTTTATCAATCATATCATTAAATTACACGGCATACCTCCTATTCTCACAACCGACAGAGGCACTCAATTCGCCTCTAAGTTTTGGTCTAAACTCTGTGAATTGACTCAGATCAACCACCGGTTCACTACTGCATTTCACCCCCAAACGAATGGGCAAGCGGAGAGGTTGAACCAGTGGCTCGAACATTATCTGAGATGTTACTGCTCCTACCATCAGAATGACTGGGTCAATTACCTTTCCATGGCCGAATTTGCTTACAATAACTCAATCAATTCTTCTACCAAGATGACACCGTTTTTTGCTAACTACGCCTATCACCCAGATTTTACCCTTTCTTCTATTGTTTCCCTGGATTCTCCTTCACTCGATGAGTTACATGGTTCTCTCCAACAAAATTTTGATGTGCTCCAACAGAACATCCTCAAAGCTCAAGAGTCTCAGAAACACTACTATGATCTTAGGAGACGAAAACCTCCTCAGTACTCCATAGGAGATCTTGTTTGGCTCTCCACGAAGAATCTGAGACTACAAATTCCATCCAAGAAGATGGCCACTCTCTTTATAGGGCCTTTCCCTGTTCAAAAGGTCATCAACGACAATGCTATTAGACTGCAACTTCCACCTAGTCTCAAGATTCATCCGACATTTCATGTGTCATTGTTGAAGCCTTACATCCGCACTAGGAATGATCAAGTCCTACTGCCGCCTGTTCCTGCTACTATAGCGGAGGATGAGTATGAGGTTGATTCCATCATCGACTCCAGATATTCGAATGGTGTTTTGCAATATCTTGTCCGATGGAAGAACTACTCATCTGATGACGATACTTGGGAACCGCTTTCTAATCTCAATTCCCCCCGACTCCTGTCTTTGTTTCATCGACGCCATCCTGACCGACCAGGACCTGTCGCTGTGGGACAGCTCCCTTGATGTGGGGGTACTGTCAGGGTTCCTGCCTTCTTCCTCCTGTTAGTTTCACCCCTTTCTTCCTGATTGGCTGCAAGTCCTTTAAGACAGGTGTTCACCAATTAACCTGTGCTTAGTATTGTTGTTCATTCCTTGAGCCAGCATAGCAAGCTCATTCGCAAGCTGCTTTCAACTCTTATAAGATACTTTCTACTATCAAGGTTGCCAACTCTACTCAGCAAGCAATTTCCCTCCAGCAACTTGAATCTTTTGCTTCACCTAATTCCACTCATTCTCACTGGGGTAAAGTACTACGTTTTGTTACAGCACCTGGGAATCTTACCGTTTGTTGCAGCTCCTCTCTCTCCAGCTATTGCAAGTTGCCTGTCAGTTTCACACAGCTCCGCTGCTCCGTGACGTCACTTCCGGTCTCTCCGGCTTCAGCTCCACACATCACACCGGAGCTCTGCAACAAGACGCCTAGTACAGTCCCTCTGTGTCTCAGGTACCACCACTTAACAAAGCACTTGTCTGACATTACTGTCCTGTATGTTTGAACTGCCTAAAACCATTTTTACCTGCTTCTCATTATTTTGATGCATTATTGTCTCTGGACTTTCTACTTTGCTGCAACGTTTTTTGTGTTTTGGTGTTGTGTGTTTGCTTTACAGGAGATTTTGGCCTTGATCTATTTCCACCTGGCATTATCTCCTTCCTTCATAAAAACCTTAACTCTCTACAGCTCATACTGTGTGAGTTTGCCACATAATCTGTAAACCCTAATTATAATCATTTGGTTGCATGAATCCTTTCTAGTAATAAAGGCTTTTAAGCAATCAGGTGTGACATATCAATATTTTCTCTAGGATCTGCAGTTGTGTTCCACAGCCAAAGCTTGTCAATTTCGTTATATTGAATTAGTTTGTAATATTAAAGTCCCCTACAGTAGTTGTTAGTAAAACCCTTTTTGTGATGTGTTTCTGCAAGTTACTTCTGAACCTAAAACCCTTCATCATAATATCATGACCACTTGTTATGGTGTTGATCTTTTTGAAAAAAAAAAATGAAATTTAGTTTCAGCTTTATTTTGTCCCTTAATGTACTTAAAGATTTATTTTATATCTCGTATCTGTCTTCCTCCGTCTAAGCTTCACGTATTTTAGTCATAAATTCCTTCTTTGCAAAATATTTTTTTAGACCATTTACCATTTCAGTAGCCCTTATTTAAACAGATTCCTGTTTATATCCTTCTGGAGATATGGGCCTCTATTTATCAAAGGTCTTGCGGACCTGATCCGACAGTGCGGATCAGGTCCTCAAGACCTCGCTAAATGCGGAGACTCACCAGAAACACGGGCCATCAAGCTCCATTCGGAGCTTGATAGATAGGCTGCATGGCATCCAGAAATGTTATCATGTTAAAGCCTTACAAATAATATGTAAAGTGGCATAATAACTTTACATTTTCTTCTTCTAATACTTATAGATAGACAACTAAGCATTCCACTGGCCTTACCTGCTATACTACTGCAATGTTTACCAATTTCCTTTTATAGAAGTCAATGGCCTCTAGTTATCAAGCTGTCTACTTACCTGCATTCGCCAGCCCAATACGCTCGCCTAAGCTCGCCTTACATCGCCGCCGCAGAACTGAATACGTTCGCCAAAGTTATCAAGAAAGCTGTCAAGAAGCTGCGCACCAAGTACGGAGCAATGAGCAGCGGACTGTTGTTAACTGACAGTCATCGATCTCGCTGCTCATCGGCTTCTTCGCAGCTTTCTTGCTAGCTTGTCACTAAGCACCCACATTAAACTATACTGTTTTACCCCCTAAACCGCCACTCCCGGAGCCCCCCCACACCTAAATAAAGTTATTACCCCCCTAAACCGCTGCTCCTGGACCCCGCCACAACTATAATAAATATATTAACCCCTAAACCACCTCTCCCGGACCCCGCCGCCACCTACATTATACCTATTAACCCATAATCTGCCCCCCCTACACCGCCGCCACCTACTTTATACTTATTAACCCCTATCCTGCCAATCCCGGACCCCACCGCAAATAAATTGTTTAACCCCTAAACCGCCGCTTCCAGACCCCGCTGCAACTAAATATATTAACCCCTAAACCGCTGCCACCTACATTATACCTATTAACCCCTAATCTGCACCCCTACACTGCCGTCACCTACTTTATACTTATTAACCCCTATCCTGCCAATCCCTGACCCCGCCGCAAATAAATTAATTGTTTAACCCCTAAACCGCTGCACCCGGACCCCGCTACCTACATTACATTTATTAACCCCTATCCTGCCCCCTACACCGCCGCCACCTACAGTACATTGATCTACCCCCCTACACCGCCACCAATATATTACATTAATTAACCCCAAAACCTAAGTCTAACCCTAACACCCCCCTAACTTAAATATTATTTAAATTAATCTAAATAAATATTCCTATAATTAAATAAATTAATCCTATTTAAAACTAAATACTTACCTATAAAATAAACCTTAAGATAGCTACAATATAACTAATAATTATTAATAATTATTTTTATTTTACAGGCAACTTTGTATTTATTTTAACTAGGTACACTGCTATTAAATAGTTATTAACTATTTAATAGCTACCTAGCTAAAATAACTACAAAATTAACTGTAAAATAAATCCTAACTTAAGTTACAAATACATCTAACACTATACTACAGTTAAATAAATTACATAAATTAACTACAATTATCTATAATAAAATACAATTAAATAAACTAAACTATATTCCAAAAAAAAACCAAACACTAAATTACAAAAAATAAACAAATATTACAAGAAGTTTAATCTAATTACACCTAATCTAAGCCTCCTTATAAAATAAAAAAGCCCCCCAAAATAATAAAATTCCCTATCCTAAACTAAATTACAAATAGTAGTAATCAGCTCTTTTACCAGCCCTTAAAAGGGCCTTTTGTGGGGCATTGCCCCAAAGTAATCGGCTCTTTTACCTGTAAAAAAAAGAAATACAATACCCCCCAACATTACAACCCACCCCTACTCTAAAACCCACCCGATCCCCCCTTAAATAAACCTAACACTACCCCATTGAAGATCACCCTTGCGGCGATGAGCGCTCCATCTTGAAGACCTCCGGCGCGGAACATCCTCCTTGGTCGACGAATGACTGGTCCTTTAATTGACATCATTCAAGATGGCGTCCCTCGAATTCCGATTGGCTGATAGGATTCTATCAGCCAATCAGAATTAAGGTAGGAAAAATCCGATTGGCTGATGTAATCAGCCAATCGGATTGAAGTTCAATCCGATTGGTTGATTGGATGAGCCAATAGAATGCGAGGTCAATTCTATTGGCTGATCCAATCAGATTGAACTTCAATCAGATTGGCTGATTACATCAGCCAATCTGATTTTTCCTACCTTAATTCTGATTGGCTGATAGAATCCTATCAGCCAATCGGAATATAAGGGACGCCATCTTGGATGACGTCAATTAAAGGACCAGTCATTCGTCGGGTAGTCGTCGGCCAAGGAGGATGTTCCGCAACAAAGGTCTTCGAGATGGAGCCGCTCATCACTGCAAGGATGAAGATAGAAGATGCCGCTTGAATGAAGATTTCTGCCGGATGGAGGACCTCTTCTGTCCCGATCGCATGAAGACTTCTGCCGGTCCGGATGTCCTCTTCTGCTGCTTTGGATGACCAGTGGTGCCCGGCTGGATGAAGACGGCTCAAGGTAGGGTGATCTTCAATGGGGTAGTGTTAGGTTTATTTAAGGGGGATCGGGTGGTTTTTAGATTAGGGGTGTGTGGGTGGTGGGTTGTAATGTTGAGGGGGGTATTGTATTTCTTTTTATTGCAGGTAAAAGAGCTGATTACTTTGGGGCAATGCCCCGCAAAAGGCCTTTTAAGGGCTGGTAAAAGAGCTGATTACTACTATAAGTAATTTAGTTTAGGATAGGGAATTTTATTATTTTCGGGTTTTTTTTTATTTTATTAGGGGGCTTAGATTAGGTGTAATTAGATTAAACTTCTTATAATATTTTTTTTATTTTTTGTAATTTAGTGTTTGTTTTTATTGGAATATAGTTTAGTTTATTTAATTGTATGTTATTATAGATAATTGAAGTTAATTTATTTAATTAATTTATTGATAGTGTAGTGTTAGGTGTATTTGTAACTTAGGTTAGGATTTATTTTACAGGTTATTTTGTAGTTATTTTAGCTAGGTAGCTATTAAATAGTTAATAGCTACTGTACCTAGTTAAAATAAATACAAAAGTGTCCTGTAAAATAAAAACAAATCCTAAGATGGCTATAATGTAATTATTAGTTATATTGTAGCTATCTTAGGGTTTATTTTATAGGTAAGTATTTAGTTTTAAATAGGAATAATTTATTTAATGATATTTTACAGTTAATTTTGTAGTTATTTTAGCTAGGTAGCTATTAAATAGTTAATAACTATTTAATAGCTAGTGTACCTAGTTAAAATAAATACAAAGTTGCCTGTAAAATAAAAATAATTATTAATAATTCTTAGTTATATTGTAGCTATCTTAAGGTTTATTTTATAGGTAAGTATTTAGTTTTAAATAGGAATAATTTATTTAATGATAGGAATATTTATTTAGATTAATTTAAATAATATTTAAGTTAGGGGGGTGTTAGGGTTAGGGTTAGACTTAGGTTTAGGGGTTAATTCATTTAATATAGTGGCAGCGGTGTAGGGGGGTAGATTAGGGGTTAATCAATGTAATGTAGGTGGCGGCGGTGTAGAGGGGGCAGGATAGGTGTTAATAAATGTAATGTAGGTGGCGGCGGGTTCCGGAAGCGGCGGTTTAGGGGTTCATATATTTATTATAGTTGCGGCGGGGTCCGGGAGCAGCGGTTTAGGGGTTAATAAGTTTATTATAGTGGCGGCGGGGTCCGGGAGTGGCAGTTTAGAGGTTAATAAGTATAAAGTAGGTGGTGGCGGTGTAGGGGTGGGCAGATTAGATCAGGGTACATGTTAGGGTGTTAGGTGTAGACACTTCCCTTAGAAATCAATGGGATATCGGGCAGCAGCGAACATGAGCTCTCGCTGCTGTCAGACTCCCATTGATTCCTATGGGATCCGCCGCCTCCAGGGCGGCAGATTGAAAACCAGGTACGCTGGGCCGGAATAGTGGCGAGCGTACCTGGTAGGTATTTGATAACTACCAAAATAGTCAGATTGTGCTGAATTTGCGTTCGGAACATCTGTAGTGACGTAACCATCGATCTGTGTCGGATCTGTGTCGGAGTCCAGCAGATCGTAGGTTATGTCACTAGATTCTACATTTGCCGGGCTGTAGGGCTTGATAACTATGAAGAATCAGCTTCGCCACAAATACGCTGTGGATTTCCAGCGTATTTGCGGTTGACGGCTTGATATCTAGAGGCCATTGGCTGTTTAGTCTTTTTTTTATTAAAATCCCTTTTCTTTTCTAAATGCATAAGTTTTGCAGATTATAATTGTGTACATTAGATCCCAGTCATTTCTCAAATACTTGATTATTTTTTTTTAATATAATTATTTTTATTATGTTTTTCAAGAAAATACATCAAAAGATATATCAGAAATATACCTAAAGAAAATAGTATTTTTTTTCTTCATTGCAGAATAACATGTCTTGTAAATGAAGAGACAAACTTTGTTTAAGAAACCAATGATGATAGAACGTCTAAAAGAAAGATGAGAAAAGCAAGTTTGGAAACACTACCAACAACTCCTCTTGATGTTAAGTATATACCGAAATGGGGGACCTATATTGTAGTGAGTGACAGTCAGTTAGGTGTCAATTACAAAGTATCTTATAGTACGAATTTTCAAAATTAAATAATGGTGTTATTTAATTAAATTGTATTGTGTGCGTGGTCTTGTTCAAAAATAAAAGCAACATTGAGTACAATATATTTTTCTAAAGATAAAATATGTTGAACTTCATTGATCCATTGTTGAAAATTAGGTACTTGCAATTTCTTTTATAGTCTAGGGATAAATCTCTTTTTGCAATTATTCAGACATTGGAAGAGTTATTAACGGGATACGCAACAAATTTTAGGGAAGTTATTGAGAAGCATTATGACTGGATCAAGTGTGATATCTATCCCAAATGTACAATCAGTATAGATATTTATTTGATCCCAAAAATACTGCAATGCTGGGCATCACCTCCAAATATGGTATAAGTTTCACATCTCCCCGCATTGTCGCCAACATTGTGGAGAAGCTCCAGGAAACATGTTATACAGTCTACTAGAGGAGATATACCACCTAAATAAAATTTCATAATTTAACTCCATTATTGTACATGTGATGAGCGATTTATTGATTGTATTGAAGATTGTACTCCATTGTGAGTCAGACAATGTAATATTAAGTTATTTTTCACATTTAGTCCCATGAGAGGGTTTATGACAGGAGAAGGATCTTCTTAGTATTTTATATATAAGAGAAATGTGTTTTTTAAGATATCGAAGGAGAGTTACAAATCTGTTTAAAAATCATAAGAGACCTCAAAATATTGGTTTTATGTAGACTGTTAAAGATGGCATGATGTGTCTGAAAATAAATTAACTACTTGTCAAAGGGTGGTCCAAATTCTGTTTTAAGTTCTTTAAGATATTACCTTTATTGAATGTATCAATTTATCCCAGACCCCCAAGATGCTAGACAAGATGCTTGACACACATCAGTTAGTATTTGCGCTTAAGGGCCTAAACTTCTTAGAAAGTCAGCAGAGTTCACTTATTAATAGTACTTTAAGGATAAAGTATTCCCACTGCACCCAGGGTTTTGAAGGGCTGTTATGATTCCAACCTGCAATTCAAGATAAATGAAACACTTTATAATAGTATAAAAGGTTAGGGACACCCAATCCACGGTCTTCTTTCATAAGGTAAAATACTTGAAGTACTTGAATTCAATGTAGAAATCTGGGTATAAGCATCATTTTAATGGTATTAATATGTCCCATCCAGGATAAGTGGCCCTGGTTGTGCTATATGTGCAAGAGTCTTTTAGTTTCTGTATGTAGGGAGACATCATTTGAAATAAACAGTTCAGAGGGATTAGAAGGTATATTTAAACCTAGATAGACAATAAAGTTAAAAAACGAGAAGACAGTTTTGAATTAGATTAATTCAATATCAGAAAGTGATATATTGAGTGGCATGATGACCGATGTATCTATGTTTATTGAACAATTTAAAACATGTTTATATTCATGATGTAGTGTGCATAAAGGGAGTATAAACTTTCTACGACACCGGACAGTGAAAAAAATTTCATCAACAAATTTAAAAAAGATCTGTGTTAAATCACCTATAGTGATCCCTTCTATATCAGGGATAGTTCATACTAGGGTAGCCAGTATTTCTACTGTAAGAGCAAAAAAGAGAGGTTATATTGGATAGCCTTGTCATGCACCATTTCTTATTGATACATTTTGGGAAACAGATCTGTTTACCCAGACCTTAGCTGAGGGATTTATATACAAAGCCTAGATCAGAGTGAAAAACTGGGTAGAAATTTAAAAACTTGGACCCTTGATATATATATTAGAAAAGGGATGATAGTTGGGGAGCCAAATTTGTTTTAAAAAGTTGATTTTGGGAGTGAGGCCATCTGGGCCAGGGGATTTGCCGTAAGGAAATGATTTGACAGCTTCCAAAACTTTTTGGATATTAGGGTCCAGATTAATAGAGCAATATTTAATGCTCCCACTCATGCACCAACTTCGCTAGAAGTAAGGTTTTTGTGTGCATCGGGTAGCGCTTGTATTATGAGTTTAAAGTAAAGAGTTTTTGCTTGCACGCTAACCAGATGCGCGTTAACATCAGAACTTTGAATATCATTCGCACATTAACGTATTCCCCCAGTGAAGTCAAATGAGCAAGAAAAGTGTGTGTGTGTGTGGGGGGGGGGGGGGGGGGAATTAACAGCCTACTTGCATGTAAACCTGATCACATATTCTTAAGTGTGCTAACCCAACAGGAAAATTTTAATATTTCATATTGCAATGTCCGTCACATAGAAGAATATGTTCTATTTATTCATAAATACATATCAGATTTAAAAAAATAAAATAAGTATATATACTGTATATATATTTTTATATATAGCTATATATAGGTATAGATATATGCAATATATATATATATATATATATATATATATATATATATATATATATATATAGGAATATCTTTTTAAAAATGCATATTCTTTTATGTGAAGAACATTGGAATGTGAAATATTTACAGTAAATACAAAGTATAACAATTAATTAAATATTAATATTCCATAAATATGTTTTTACATGTTTTCATCTACTTAACTGCAAAGGGCTCCAAATGCACTTTTGTCTATACATATATATTTACGTGTTTATATATGTATATATTTCTGTAAATACATAAATACAGGTATAAATACATCTGCAAAAAAGGTGACCCTTAGAAAGTGCATACGCATACAAGTCAAATTACAGATCAGTCAGATGGTTAACTAATAGGAGAGAAACCAACTTTTCCAAAAGTCTAGGCAGCCGTCACAGGGCACCCAAGCAGGGGGGGGGGGGGCACAAAGTTAGAGTGACAATACATTCATATTAATATATATATATATATATATATATATATATATATATATATATATATATATTTGTATTGCTGCTCTAACTTAGCAGAAAGCCCAATGTGTGAGCTAAAGATGCTGGGGCTTGGAGCTAAAGAAGTGTCAGGACTCAGGCGGCAGGCCCGCCGACTAGGACACCGGACAGCGGGCTCCGCAGAGAGATACTTTTTTTCCTGTTACTACAGTACAGTGAGTGTAGTGTGCACACAAAGCAGGAGCCCCCTAGGCCCTCAGCAGTCGTCTGGGGGTAGCAGCAGGTGAGGAGAAGTTGCTGAGCAGGGAAGTCTGGACTCTCTGTCCTGAGCAGTGTGACACAGCGGGATTTGCAGACATTAGGCAGATCATTTATAAATAATGTGAATAGTAGGGGGCCGAGAATGGAACCTTGGGGAACACCACACGTGACTGGGAGAGGGAGGGAGTCACTGTCAGAAATGGAGACATATTGTGATCGATCCGATACATATGATCAAAACCAGGTTAACAGACAATCAGCAATACCAGAGTTTTTTAGTTTGAGCAGTAGTATGTCATGGTCTACTGTGTCAAAGGCCTTTGAAAAATCAAGGAAAATAGCTCCAGTTAGATCTCCTTGTTTCATGCCAGATTGGATGTTGTTGCAAACCTTTAGGAGGGCAGTTGTAGTGGAGTGATTCGGACGAAAACCTGATTGATCTGGGGTCAGATAGTTAGATTGTTGGTAATACTCACATAGTTGTGTATGGACACATTTTTCTAAGATTTTTGACAATACTGGGAGCAATGATATAGGGCGATAGTTAGAAACCAAGGTTAACTCCCCACTTTTATGGATAGGCACTGCACTTGCAGTTTTCCAAAGTTTGTGTATGTATCCAGACACCAAGGATTTGTTATTAGGGTTGTGACAGGTTTAGCAATTGCCGGCGCACTGAGCTTCAACAGCATTGCTGGGATTTGATCAGGTCCAGACTGTTTTTTCATTTTTAGATTATTAAGGTGTTTCTTAATGACATTGATGGGTACAGGTCTAAAATTTAACTCCTCTATATTGGGTCTTTGCTGATTTAGTGGGGCCTGATCCACATTTGTATTTTCAGGATGCGTGTCATTTATTAGTTTGTCAATCCGATGTTCCACACTGGTGGAACATCTGACAAAATAACTATTAAATTCATTTGCTACTTCTAAGGGGAGTTGCAGGGTTTGGTTGTCCACATTGACAGTGGAGGGTTGGGAGTGGATTGGTTGATTTTGTAAGTTATTTATGAGTTTCCAAAACTTTCTAGGGTTTGATATGTTATTGTTCAGATTTTCACAGAAATATTGGGCCTTGGCCAATTTTGTTTGTTTAGTGCATATATTTTGCCATTGTCTATATACACAGTTATCGTTCATAGAGCCAGTAGGCTTGATTTTTGACCACAATGAATCCCGAAACTGGTACATTTGAATGAGGTCATCTGTGATCCAATTCAAGTCAGTCAGTCAGTCAGTCTCTCTCTCTCATTACTGGTATAGAGACGATACAAAGCTCACCTTTTTAAACTTCAAACATGTGAAGTATGTTGGTTGCACAGAGGAGATATGAATCCCTGTCTGTGTTAAAGATGTGAAGTATGGTAAATTTCCTTGTGCGTCTCTCAGAGTATGATTTTCCTTCAACCTTGTGAGTTATGCTAGACTTTCTTTTGTGCCTCTCAGAGTATGATGCTTATCTCAGTGGGTCTTGCAGGGTATGGTGCTTAATCCTTCTCTTTTATGGAGTGTAGTACTCAATCCTCCTCTATGGAGTATGGTGAAGCAAGCAGAGGAATACATTTTAAGGTGTAAAGTGGTAGTAAAAGGATGCACTTCCAAAACGATTAAGAGTGAAAAAGCAAACTATTTTATTAATGGTGAAACATTCCAATTAAAAACTGGTTCTTTTGCACTTTGTAAAGAAGAGTTCAACAGTTACTATGCACTAATGTGCTATAGTTAGGACTCAGAGTTCAACAAATTGTAAGTGCTAATTGTAAACAGTGAGTTAAAACCACAGATAAAAACAGTGTCCAGATTGTCAGTTGTTCAAAGCAAATCCAGGTGTTTATAGCAGAGATCGAATCTCTTAGTCCAGTGTATGTTAAAACAATTGTGGCTCCCTGCAGCATTTTATTTTGTTTATCACTATATTTTGGTTTGCTGCAGTATATTTGGGTTCAAATGTTAAATCAATATGACAGATTTCTTTTTTGGCAATATTGCAGATACTACCCATAAAAAAAGATCATGGTCTGATAGTTCTATCCCCATTTCCACTAATGTTGAAATAGAAGAACAGATAGAAACAGCTCCAAAAACTTTACTTAGAAAACTAGAAAAACTTAAAAAACTTAAAATTAAAAACTGGCATGACATTGTAGGGCTAGAGAATTATCTAAAAGTCATTATAGCTCCTAAAGGTTTAAGAATGTATAAAACACAGATCTTTAACAGCACAGATATTGAATTATTAACTGATTGGGAAAATGCTAGAGACGAATGTACCAATAAATTTATGAAGATACTAATCAGATTTAGAGAGCAAAATCTGGTCAAAATCAAGCAAGAAATCTTGATCACTAGAGAAAAATTACAACCATGCAATAGTGATGTATATTACAAAACATTAAACTCTGAAATAGCAAAGTGAGTAGAGAAATTAGAAAGAGATAATATCAAAAGAAAAAAGTAGAAATTGGAAAAGGGTATGCAAGAAAAGATCTTTGAAACCAAAGACCTAGAAACTGACTCTGTTGATATTACTGACACACTGGCACCAGAAAAAACACCATTACCTAGCACAAGTAACACAAACCAATTCTTCCCTATGACACACGCTAATACTAATAGCAGAGTGAGTAATCCTTTCAATAAAAATTTGAAAATGGAAAATACACCAAAAAGGAGAATCAGAAAGGACAACATAATTATAATCTATGTAGCAATTATAATTACCCCCCGAGCGTTCCAATTATAACCATCAATTAAGGGATTATCAAACGGTTAAAAACGTTAGATTTGATAACCCTAGGTATTATGAGCGAGAAAATTGTAGGCCACAACAACAAAGAAATAGATCATATAATAACTCTAGAGGCAAAAATGTTGAAACTAATAAACCTCATTTTCTAGAGCTAAGAGACAGAAGAGAGTCTTCTTTCAAATCCCCAAGATACATAAACGCCCCACACAGACCATGAAAAAGACAACTAGACCAGTCAGACGGAAAGGGTGTAGAGGAGGACAGAAGAAAAAAAGGAAAAAAGACCAAATGGTAACAAAAAAAAAAGACCAAATGGTAACAAAAACCCCACTACAAGCACAAATACATTGATAAAAGAGAATATAAACATTTTCAATTTATCGAGTCAAACTTTAACAGCAGAAGAAGAAAGTCTTCTAAAGAAAGGCTTTTCTTTCGCACCTACAATTAAACTTAATTCCTTCGATTTATTCATTGACACTAGCAAATTCATACGAAAACTGACATTTAAAAGAGCTAAATGGCCTTTTAAGGGCAATGCCCATCCAAATGCCCTTTTCAGGGCAATGGGGAGCTTAGGTTTATTTAAATAGAGTTTTATTTGGGGGGTTTAGTTGGGTGGGTGGTGGATTTTACTGTTGAGGGGGGTATTTGTAATTTTTATTGCCAGGTAAAAGAGCTGTTATTTTTGGGACAATGCCCCGCTATTGGCAGTTTAGTGTAGGCTAGGGGTTTTATTATTTCGGGGGGCTTTTTTATTTTGATAGCGCTATTAGATTAGGAGTAATTCGTTTTTGTTTATTTTTTATAGTTTCATTTTTTATTTTGTGTAATTTAGTGTTTTTTTTGTTTGCAATTTAGATAATTGTATTTGATTCATTTAATTAATTTGATTTGATTGTAATGTTAGGTTTTATTGTAAGGCAAGTTAGGTTTTATTTTACAGGTAAATTTGTATTTATTTTAACTAGGTAGTTAGTAAATAGTTAATAACTATTTTCTAAGTAGTCTACCTAGTTAAAATAAATATAAACTTACCTGTGAAATAAAAATAAAACCTAAACTAGTTACAATATAACTATTAGTTATATTGTAGCTAGCTTAGTTTTTTTTTTACAGGTACGTTTGTATTTAGTTTTAAATAGGTATTATTTAGGTAATAATTGTAAGTTTAATTTAGATTTATTTTAATAATATTTAAGTTAGGGGGTGTTAGGGTTAGATTAATGATTAGGGTTAAGTTAGGGTTAGGTTTAGGGGTTAATATAGTTATGTAGTGTTAGTGATGTGGGAGGCCACAGATTTAGGGGTTAATAACTTTAGTATAGTGGCAGCGACATTGGGGGCAGCAGATTAGGGGATAATAACTGTAGGTAGGTGGCGGCGATGTTAGAGATGGCAGATTAGGGGTTAATAACTGTAATGTAGGTGGCGGCGATTTTATGGGTGGCAGATTAGGGGTTAATAACTGTAATGTAGGTGGTGGCGATGTTAGGGGTGGCAGATTAGGGGTTAATAACTGTAATGTAGGTGGTGGCGATGTTAGGGGCGGCATATTAGAGATTAATAACTGTAATGTAGGTGGTGGCAATGTTAGGGGCGGCAGATTAGGGGTTAGTAACTGTAATATAGGTGGAGGCGATGTTAGGGGCAGCAGATTAGGAGTTAATAAGTGTAATGTAGGTGGCGGAGATCTTAGGGGCAGCAGATTAGAGGTGTTTAGACTTGGTTTTTATGTTAGGGTGTTAGGTTTAAACGTGACTTTTTTTTTCCCCATAGACATCAATGGGTCTGCGTTACGGAGCTTCTTTTTTGCCAGCTCTCCCCATTGATGTCTATGGGGAAATCATGCACGAGCACATCAAAACAGCGCTTGTATTTCGGTACGGTATGGAGCTCAACGCAACCATATCGCCTGCACAAGCCTGCTATTTACAAACTTGTAAAAGCATCGCAATAGGGAGGTAAATTAACGCCGCTTTTGTGGCGGTCGTTAATTTCCCTATAGCGCTCAAAACTCGTAATCTAGCTGTAACTGCCTATTTAAAATAAATACAAACTTAGCTGTGAAACAAAAGTAAAACCTAAACTGCCTTACACTAAAACCTAACATTACAAAAAATAAAAAACACTGAAATTACAAAAAATAAAAAAAACTACCATTACAAAAAAATAACAAACGAAATTATCCAAGACAATAAAAATTATTACTATTCTAATACCCTGTTAAAAAAAAATCCCACCCCAAAATAAAAAACCCTAATCTATAATAAACTAGCAAGGGCCCTTAAAATGGCCTTTTGTAGGGCATTGCCCTAAAGAAATCAGCTCTTTTTCTACAAAAGAAAAACAAACACCCTCTAACAGTATACAACCCCCACCCCCCAAACCCACAAAATAAAAATAATGTTAACCCTATTTTTTGTAATTTAGTATTTTTTTGTAATTGTAGAATGAATTTTTTCAGTAGGGTTAGGTTTTTTAAAAGAGTAATTAAATGTATTTAATTTGTAGTTATTTTAATTTTAGTTTAATAGTTATGTTAGATTAATTTATAGTTCAAACTTAGGTTTTTTTTAATTTCCCAGGTAGGTTTTTATTTATTTTAAGATAGGGATCTTGCAATTTTAATGTAAAGTTAGGGGGTTGTTAGGTTTAATTTAATTTCTGGTGATGTGGGGGCTTTCGGTTTAGGGGTAATAGGTTTATTTAGTGGTAGTGATGTGGGAGGCCAGAGGTTTAGGGGTCAATAACTTTATTTAATGGCGGCGATGTCAGGGAGCGGCAGCATAGGGGTTAATATCTTTATTATGGTGTGGGCAATGTTGGGGTGCGGGGGAATAGGGGTTAATAACTTTAGTATAGTGGCGACAATGGGCTTCGCTTCCATTGAGTCGTTAAAAATGGAGCCGTAAGCTACCGAAGCGGCCGACAGCTAAAAGTAATTTACGGCTCCATTTTAGTACCAAGTTTCCATTGAAATATTTTGCGTATAGCGTGCAGTCGCTCTTTTCGTGTAGCTGTAACTTACCGTTGTGTTAACGCTTCCATCTGATGTCGGATTTCTTGAAAATCAATTAGTTGCTAAGGTAACCCGACCTTACACTATAGAATTTACGTTTAACGTCCGTGCTCCTTACCGGTAATCACCTCTCAAGAAAAATAAAGAAACACTTATCCATATTTTTAATAATCAAATACTATTTTCTAATATAATTATATTTAACACTTCATAAATATAAGTAATAGGTCTAGTTTGCATTCTGTAGATATGTTCTTACATATATTATTATATTTAAATATATACTGATATTTCTATTAGAATATAAGTTCAACTATTTCTATACATGAGACAACAATAAATATTACTTATAACAATTTATTTCTACATTAAAACACTTGCATTATTTGCAAGTTTTATAATTTCAATAGAAAAAAGGTCTCAAAAAGCACAATTTTCCTCTTTTACACCTAGTTGAGCTGGGGGTAATATTTCTCAATGTATCGACAGCCTCCGACACTGTATTAACGGTTAGCGCTTTCATTGGAAACCTGGTATAATTTATCGATTAACGGCTTCTATTACTTTCTATGGGACGCGAAGATCTTTTCGTCAGCCGAAGTTTGGCTGCTGATATTGAGGTATAACGCGCCATTGGAAACAGTCGATAAACGATATTGCTTCTGACAGCATATTTATCGGTTTGCGAGTGCACGCAAACTGAATTACGACTCAATGGAAGCGAGGCCAATGTCGGGGAGCGCCGGAATAGGAGTTAATACATTTTATTAGTTGCGGTGATGTCAGGAGAGGCAGATTAGGAGTTAACTTTAATTTAGTGTTTGCGATGCGGTCGGACCTCGGTTTAGGGGTTAATAGGTAGTTTATGGGTGTTAGTGTACTTTGTAACACTTTAGTTATGAGTTTTGTGTAACAGTTTTGTTGCGTAAAACTCATAACTGCTGCTCTCAGATGGCGGTACTGATCTTGTCGTTATAGGGTAGAACACAAGCTTTTTAGCTTTGAGTGCAGGACTGATGTTGCGTTACAAGTTAAAAGGCTTGCGGTACAGCTATACCGACAAGACTTGTAATGGCTGCGTTGCTGTTTTAACGATGAAATGGCAATTTTTTAGCGTTAAAACACGAACGCAAAACTCGTAATCTATGTGATTGTCATGTAAGTTATTTCTTATAGAGACCGTTGGTCTGATCTTTCAGGCCTATACACATGTTCCCTCAGTGATCCAAATCCAGATTATCAGTTTCAGTAGACTTTATATTGTATTCCCTACTCTGTTTTTTCAAATAACTGCACCATGACAGTGTTATTGGCAATACAACAAAATTGTTATTATTGAGGTATATTTGGGTAATTTATTTTCTAAGCTGTGAGTGCGTGCACACATTGCAAGACCATTTCTACTAGAATTTGAAGAACTGGAACTTGGGCTAACAGTTGTGCCATGTGCTGAGGGCAGGTGCATTTATTAGTGCTACCCCCTTTTACACATTAAATTACTTCTCATAAAGCATTTATCTAGCCCAGGGATAGCCAACTTCCTAACCTACGGGAGCCACGGATCAGTATTTTTTTTAAATAAAAAGCGGCCACAGATCAATATTTTAGAACTCTTAAGCCTATAAATTGATGGCTACAGCCAAATAATTATATATATTTTTTTAAAAATCCAGTGGCATGGTGTCTGATTTGGGGAAGGTGGCAGGGTATCCTCTATCTGCTTTCCTCCCTCTAAATGCCTCTTTTGAGTTGTGGCCATCTTGATTGTCCACTACCAGAATTCCTCAAAACACACATTTTTTCCCCACTTTTCCTTTAGGCCACAGAAGCTATTTCACATCTTCTTAGTTTTCCCTTTCCCCAGGGGCTGAAAAAAACTGGTGCAGAGGGTCACATGTGGGCCATACCTAATCTAACCAAAAGATTGATAACAGTTTTTCATTAGATAATTATTTATGTTTATAGCTGCCACTGAGCCTTTTCAATGCAACTACAATTAGCTATTTACATTGTTTATCAAAAGCACATTTTAAACTGTTGCTTCAGTGAAACAATGGTAATATACGTATCATGTGCCAGTCCTGTTTTTAATCACCAAAATCCAAATTCCTAATGTGCAACTACACAATTATTAATTAAATTAGATTCAACAGCTAAAATTATTTGAAAAACCCCAGTAAACACTTTTCAACTTATTAATGAGAAGTACCCCAAAGAGTTATTGAATGTAACACTGATTTTGCGCATGCGTAAAACAAGCTAAAATGATGCACCTGCAGTCTTGGATGGTACTAGGAAGCAGCGTCACCAAACATAAAAATCCAACATGCTCAATCAATTAAAACCAATCAATTAATAATAGGCACTTTTATCCTAATAAAAATGTACTGAATTAAAAATCCAAATAAACACGCATGTCCATTATACTGATAATGCCCTGTTTAAATATTGTAAAGAGACACACACACATATTGATGGTTTTGAAGCTCTACAGCTTTATTGGTCATATCACCTATTAGCATTGTTACATACAATTAAAATGGATCAGTTAACTTATATGTTCTTTAACCTGTGATGTAATCACTAAAACCACAAAATTGTCATTTTTTGTTGTTGTTAATCCTGTGAAATTGCTTTTTGTATTACAAAACTGGGTGTATAACAATTATTTTGTTTGATGTTGGCAGTTAAAGATTGCAAGCTTAAAAGTTCATAATAGTAAAAAAAAAGGACATGCTCTAAGTCATTAATATGATCTAACGAATTAGAGCATATCATTATTTAACTATTATGGGTCAATAAAAATTATTAAAGTGAAGGTAAACTTTGATGAATGAAAGCCCGGTTTTTAAAAATACTATTAAAAACAGGGGCACTTTCATTCAACAAAGTTTAGAAAGCAGCTGTTTTGATTAAAAACTTAACTTTGTTTTTTTCACAGCCAGAGCAGCTTCCCCCATGCGGAGATCCTCTTCACACGTCATCAATGACTCCCCTGGGGGGAAAGCCGTGATTCCCTTCAACTACTCTTGACTTGCAAATCCTTGTACATTTTGCTATTAATATAAAAGGGTTATATTATTTTAAAACATTTGTTTGCTCACACGATGTTTAATTGCTGATGCTGATACGCTTGGCAAGTTTAATTTCCCTTTAAGAAACTAAAACATATAATTTCTATGAAGTGTCATAGATCTGTGGTTTAGTGACCACTCCACCATTTAAAATTGTTTCAATCTATATGATGAACAGAAAACACAGTTTATTATGCCAGAACTATTTATATACCACACCTTAATTATACACTGATATACATTTCATTTGTTTCTATAACCATTTCGTATATAGAACTAATTTTAACATCAGTGTAAAGATGGCATGTCTAATCACACATTAGATCATGCATACAACAGATATAATCTAGCTTCTTGTATGTTTGCGCTTTCTTTCATTTGTTAAAGTTACTCTGGTGTTCAGTTCAGGTTTTATTAGAATAATGTAACATTTTGGAAAGAAGATACAGAACAGGAGTCCAGCAGCAGAAGCCAAGATGGCAAATATTTCCACAACCACCATATATTTCCCTTTGGTGCTAAGATAGGCTGGGATGAAGGAGATCCAAACACAACAAAACACCAGCATGCTGAAGGTAATGTACTGAGCTTCATTAAATGTATCTGGTAGTTTCCTCGCCAAAAAGGCAACAAAAAAACTTAGTAAAGCCAAAAACCCTATATAGCCAATCACAAGGTAAAATGCTATGGTAGATCCTTCGTTACATTCCGCTATTATCTTCCCAACCTCTACTTGGCTATTATTGTACAGGAATGGTGGAGAGTAAAGGAGCCATACAACACATATGATGCCCTCTCCAGAAGAGCAAACAAGAACTAAAGAACTGGATGTGTTCTTACCAAATTGCTTGGTTTGTTTTGGATTAGGTTTAGTAGCATTAAAGGCCAAGATAACAATAACTGTTTTGGCTAAGACACAAGAAACACCAACTGCAAAAGAATTTCTAAAGACTACTTGCCGAAGGAGGCAGGAGACCTTTGTAGGTTGTCCAATGAATAGGAAGGGACATAAAAATGATAGTATGAGGGAAAGGAGGAGGGTGTAGCTAAGATTCAGGTTGTTGGCTTTAACTATTGGAGTCGTCTTGTACTTAACAAATATTGTTAATACTATAGCTGTGAAGCCAGTGAATACAGCAGTCATAAGAGCAAGGGTTAATCCCAATGGTTCCTCATTTGACAGAAAATCAATTTTTCTTAGAATACACTTATTCCTCTTAGCATTAGACCACTGATCCTCAGGGCAACGCCAACAGCTTTCCATATCTGAGAAAACAAAAAATAAACTCATTACAATCAAACAAGTGGATAATGTTCTTAAATGAAACATGATGATTTTGATAGAACATACAATTTTAAACAACTTTCCATTTACTTCTATGATCAAATATGCATCATTATCTTATTATCCTTTTCAGAAGTTACAGCATTGCACTACTTGCAGCTAGCTAAACACATCTAATTAGCCAATCACAAGAGACAAGTATGTGCAGACACCAATCAGCAGCAGCTCCCACTAGTGTAGGATATGTGCATATTCTTTATCAACAAGGGATACCAAGCAATCAAAGCACATTTGAAAAAAGAAGTGAATTGAAAAGTGTCTTAAAATGACGTTTTATCTGAATCCTGCAAGTTTAATGTTGACTTTCCTATTCTTTTTATAAAAAGAAAATAAATATCTAAAAAATAAATCTTAGAGACAATGAAAATTTGTGTGCAATCTTTTTTTGAATAATTTTTATGAGACAGTGTTAATAGGAGTGTAACTGTACTTTGTAATTGTGATGATCGTTATAATGTATTAGCAAACAGCAAGGAGAGAGAACAAGAATACAGACTTTATTCAGCAGCATCCATCTTAACAATAACTGCCCGCCCCCTCCAATCACATGACTAAAATGTTAACTGTTTGTAGTGCACAGAGTGAACTAAGCATAACTACTGAACTTAAACTATAACATAAAGCATACACATTATTACATCTTTCCCTTCAAATATGAAACACTTAATATGAGACAAAGTCACCAGATATGAGTGGTGGCACAGAGCAATTAATCACAGTATATGCTGTGAGCCTCACACACAGGCTGACAGGCAGGCAAATGCAATTAGCTTACAAAAAAAAAAAGACTGAAGTTCTAGCCCTAAAAAGGGCTTTTTGGGCTGAAGTTCTAGCCCTAAAAAGGGCTTTTTGGGGTGCTGTCCTTACAGCAGAGATCAGATGAGTCCTTCAGGACTGTAGTGGACACTGAATACACTAGCCTAGCTATCAATTTCCCTATAAAATCACCAGCAGCAGCACTAACCCTCCTCTCACTAAGAATGCAGGATCGTAATGAATCTAAAATGGCTGCTGCCCAGGAGCTGGGAGGGTCTGGGAGGGAGTGTCTGCTGCCTATTGGCTGAAATGTGTCTGCAGACTGTGAGATACAGGGTCAAAGTTTTCTCAATGATGACGAATAAGGGGCGGATCGAACATCGCATATGTTCGCCCGCCGCGGTGAACGCGAACAAGCTAAGATCGCCGGGAACTGTTCTCCGGCGAAATGTTCGCAACATCACTACTTGTAATGGCTGTGTTGCTGTTTTAACGATGAAATGGCAATTTTTTAGCGTTAAAAAACAAACGCAAAACTCGTAATCTATGTGATTGTCATTTAAGTTATTTCTTATAGAGACAGTTGGTCTGATCTTTCAGGCCTATACACATGTTCCCTCAGTGATCCAAATTGTTTCCAGTTTATCAGTTCCAGTAGACTTTATATTGTATTTCCTACTCTGTTTTTTCAAATAACTGCACCATGACAGTGTTATTGGCAATACAACAAAATTGTTATTATTGAAGTATATTTGGGTAATTTATTTGCTAAGCTGTGAGTGCGTGCACACATTGCATGAAGACCATTTCTACTAGAATTTGTAGAACTGGAACTTGGGCTAACAGTTGTGCCATGTGCTGAGGTCAGGTGCATTTATTAGTGCTACCCCCTTTTACACATTAAATTACTTCTCATAAAGCATTTATCTAGCCCAGGGATTGCCAACTTCCTAACCTACGGGACGGAGCCACAGATCAGTATTTTTTTTAAATAAAAAGAGGCCACAGATCAATATTTTAGAACTCTTAAGCATATAAACTGATGGCTACAGCCAAATAATGATATATTTAAAAAAAAAAAAAAAAAGTCCAGTGGCATGGTGTCTGATTTGGGGAAGGTTGCAGGGTATATCTGCTTTCCTCCCTCTAGATGCCTCTTTTGAGTTGTGACCATCTTGATTGTCCACCACCAGAATTCCTCAAAATACACATCCCACCCTTTTCCTTTAGGCCACAGAAGCAATTTCACATCTTCTTAGTTTTCCCTTTCTCCAGGGGCTGAAAAAGCACATTTTAAACTGTTCAGTGAAAAAATGGTGCTATACTTATCATGTGTCAGTCCTGTTTTTGTCACCAAAATCCAAATTCCTAATGTGCAACTACACAATTATTAATTAAATTAGATTCAACAGTTAAAATTATTTGAAAAACCCCAGAAAACACTTTTCAACTTATTAATGAGAAGTACCCCAAAGAGTTATTGAATGTAACACTGATTTTGCGCATGCGTAAAACAAGCTAAAATGATACACCTGCAGTCTTGGATGGTACTAGGAAGCAGCGCCACCAAACATAAAAATCCAACATGCTCAATCAATTAAAGCTAATCAATTAATAATAGGCACTTTTATCCTAATAAAAATGCACTGAATTAAAAATCCAAATAAACACGCATGTCCATTATACTGATAATGCCCTGTTTAAATATTGTAAAGAGACATACACACACATATTGATGGTTTTGAAGCTCTACAGCTTTATTGGTCATATCACCTATTAGCATCATTACATACAATTAAAATGGATCAGTTAACTTATATGCTCTTTAACCTGTGATGTAATCACTAAAACCACAAAATTGTCATTTTTGTTGTTGTTAATCCTGTGCAATTGCTTTTTGTATTACAAAACTGGGTGTATAACAATTATTTTATTGGCAGTTAAAGATTGCAAGCTTAAAAAGCCATAATAGTCAAAAAAGGACATGCTCTAAGTCATTAATATGATCTAACGAATTAGAGCATTTCATTATTTAACTATTATGTGTCAATAAAAATTATTAAAATGAAGTAAAACTTTGATGAATGAAAGCCCGGTTTTTAAAAATACTATTAAAAACAGGGGCACTTTCATTCAACAAAGTTTAGAAAGCAGCTGTTTTGATTAAAAACTTAACTTTGTTTTTTTTCACAGCCAGAGCAGCTTCCCCCATGCGGAGATCCTCTCTTCACACGTCATCAATGACTATTCCAGCTTCCTCCAATCACGGCATGGCCTCAGGCAATGACTCCCCTGGGGGGAAAGCCATGATTCCCTTTAACTACTCTTAACTTGCAAATCCTTTTACATTTTGCTACTAAAATAAAAGTGTTATATAATTTTAAAGCATTTATTTGCTCACACGATGTTTAATTGCTGATACGTTTGGCAAGTTTAATTTCCCTTTAAGAAACTAAAACATTTAATTTCTATGAAGTGTCATAGGTCTGTGGTTTAGTGACCCTCCACCATTTAAAATTGTTTCAATCTATATGATGAACAGAAAACACAGTTTATTATGCCAGAACTATTTATATACCACACCTTAATTATACACTGATATACATTTCATTTGTTTCTATAACCATTTCGTATATAGAACTAATTTTAACATCAGTGTAAAGGTGGCATGTCTAATCACACATTAGATCATGCATACAACAGATATAATCTAGCTTCTTGTACGTTTGTGCTTTCTTTCATTTCTTAAAGTTACTCTAGTGTTCAGTTCAGGTTTTATTAGAATAATGTAACATTTTGGAAAGAAGATACAGAACAGGAGTCCAGCAGCAGAAGCCAAGATGGCAAATATTTCCACAACCACCATATATTTCCCTTTGGTGCTAAGATAGGCTGGGATGAAGGAGATCCAAACACTACAAAAAATTAGCATGCTGAAGGTGATGTACTGAGCTTCATTAAATGTATCTGGTAGTTTCCTCGCCAAAAAGGCAACAAAAAAACTTAGTAAAGCCAAAAACCCTATATAGCCAATCACAAGGTAAAATGCTATGGTAGATCCTTCCTTACATTCTGCTATTATCTTCCCAACCTCTACCTGGCTATTATTGTACAGGAATGGTGGAGAGTAAAGGAGCCATAAAACACATATGATGCCCTCTCCAGAAGAGCAAACAAGAACTAAAGAACTGGATGTGTTCTTACCAAATTGCTTGGTTTGTTTTGGATTAGGTTTAGTAGCATTAAAGGCCAAGATAACAATAACTGTTTTGGCTAAGACACAAGAAACACCAACTGCAAAAGAATTTCCAAAGACTACTTGCCGAAGGAGGCAGGAGACCTTTGTAGGTTGTCCAATGAATAGGAAGGGACATAAAAATGATAGTATGAGGGAAAGGAGGAGGGTGTAGCTAAGATTCAGGTTGTTGGCTTTAACTATTGGAGTCTTCTTGTACTTAACAAATATTGTTAATACTATAGCTGTGAAGCCAGTGAATACAGCAGTCATAAGAGCAAGGGTTAATCCCAATGGTTCCTCACTTGACAGAAAATCAATTTTTCTTAGAATACACTTATTCCTCTTAGCATTAGACCACTGATCCTCAGGGCAATGCCAACAGCTTTCCATATCTGAGAAAACAAAAAATAAACTCATTACAATCAAACAAGTGGATAATGTTCTTAAATGAAACATGATGATTTGGATAGAACATACAATTTTAAACAACTTTCCATTTACTTCTATGATCAAATATGCATCATTATCTTATTATCCTTTTCAGAAGTTACAGCATTGCACTACTTGCAGCTAGCTAAACACATCTAATTAGCCAATCACAAGAGACAAGTATGTGCAGACACCAATCAGCAGCAGCTCCCACTAGTGTAGGATATATGCATATTCTTTATCAACAAGGGATACCAAGCAATCAAAGCACATTTGAAAAAAGAAGTGAATTGAAAAGTGTCTTAAAATGACGTTTTATCTGAATCCTGCAAGTTTAATGTTGACTTTCCTATTCTTTTTATAAAAAGAAAATAAATATCTAAAAAATAAATCTTAGAGACAATGAAAATTTGTGTGCAATCTTTTTTTGAATAATTTTTATTAGACAGTGTTAATAGGAGTGTAACTGTACTTTGTAATTGTGATGATCGTTATAATGTATTAGCAAACAGCAAGGAGAGAGAACAAGAATACAGACTTTATTCAGCAGCATCCATCTTAACAATAACTGCCCGCCCCCTCCAATCACATGACTAAAATGTTAACTGTTTGTAGTGCACAGAGTGAACTAAGCATAACTACTGAACTTAAACTATAACATAAAGCATACACATCATTACATCTTCCCCTTGAAATATGAAACACTTAATATGAGACAAAGTCTTCCCATATTTTTGGTTTAATAGCTCGACCATAACGAGAGAAAGTAACTGCTGGCTCACTAGCAGTACAATCAGTGTCAGGTTGAGAGTCATTCCCAGCATTATCGCAAGCTGATCCACTTATGTTGTCCTCAAAGTCCTCAGTAGACTTTACATCCATGTTAGGGAATTCTGTGCATTCATTGCTTTGCTCTTTATTGTCATTGCTGCTTGGTTCCCCGAGTAAAGTATCAGCTGCAGTGTCTGGTCGAAGATGACGCCTGTTGCGTCTCAGTTTCTGTCCACACTTGGTTTTGATTATATATGACCTTGGTGAATTAGCTTCACTGACAATTCGAGCAGGTTCCCATGTATCCCCAGTGACTCTGTGTCTCACAGTTTGCCCAGCCCTGAGTGGACCAAGTAACTTGGTAGATTTGTCAAAATACAGCTTTTACTTTTTCATGTTTATGTTCCTCTGACCTGTTACCTGATCCTGTGGGATAGTTTGAGGCTGCAATTTCTGTGGTGCAATAGGCACTGTGGTCCTCAGTGCTCTACCCATGAGCAGCTGTGCAGGTGAACATAAACCCTCCATGGGTGTTGCACGATAGTTTAACAGGCCTAGGTACACATTCTGCCCTGATGATTGTGCTTTATGGATAATGGATTTGGCTATGCCAACATACTTCTCAGGTAAACCATTGGCCTGTGAGTGATACGGACTTATTGGTTTGTGCCTGACTCCCCATTCACGCAGAAAGCACTTGAGAATTGCGGGCCATTATCAGACACAAGTTCTTCACACACTCCATGTCTCGAGAGTATTGTTTTGAAAGCCCATATGATTGCTGATGCTTTTAGATTTCTCAGCTGTACTAACTAATTTGCTGTAGTAATCTACTACTATCAGGTAGTGGTTGTCCTAAAAATGAAAAATATCTGCGGCCAGTCTCTGCCATGCCCGTGAAGGAGTGTTCCATGGTGTGAGAGGTTCTTTTGCATTGTTTTTTTGAAATATCTGGCAGGTTTCACATGTCTTCACAAGTGTCTCAATATCAAGGTCCAAATTAGGCCAGTAAACCACATCCCGTGCTCTGCGCTTACAAAGAGTAATGCCCAAATGTCCCTGGTGAATTTGCTCCAATATTTCTGCCTGCTGTGATTTAAGAATAACAATACGGTCACCCATGAATATGATATCCGTATGAAAGGATAGTTCATTTCTCACAGGCCAGAATCCCTGCAACTCAGGAGAAAGCTTCTTTCGTTTTTCTGGCCAGCCATTGCACATGACACAAATTAGTTTTTCTAGTACTTTATCTTGTTTGGTATCTTGTCTAATTTTTTCCAGCCGTGCATCAGCTATTGGAATATTTACTAGTACTGTATGTACCTGTTCTTCCAATTCAGGTTCATCCCGTGCTTCTGGAAACACCCTAGACAGCGTATCTGCCATCGGAATTTCCTTTCCTGGTTTATATTTCACTGTGAGATCATACTGTTGTAGTTTCATAACCATCCTCTGCACGCATGGAGGTATAGCAGATAGTGGTTTTTGCATGATGTACTCCAATGGTTTGTGATCAGTTTCCACAACCACTGGGCGACCATAGATATACTGGTGAAATTTCTCACATCCATTCACAATGGCCAACATCTCCTTCTCAATTTGAGCATAATTGGCTTGTGTTGTTGTCAGAGCTCGTGAAGCATATGCAACAGGATGTCCTTGTCGCATTAGCACAGCACCTAACCCAAACTGGGATGCATCCACTTGAAGCACAGTGTCTCAGTTTACGTCAAAATATTTCAGTATTGGCCCCGGTTGTTTAGTGATCAGTTTTTTTACTTTCTCAAATGTCTTTTCCATGTTTGCGTCCCAAGACCAAATAGCATCCCTTTGTAGCAATGCACGTAGTGGGGCTGTCAGCTGAGCGAGGCCCTGAGAAAACTTGGATAGATAATTAAACATGCCTAATGATGTCTCTAGTTCCTTCCTGGAGGATGGGGCCTTCATGCTAATAACTGCTGTTATCTTCTTTGGATCAAGCTTTAAACCCTCTTTGGTTAGACGGTGTCCAAAATATGTAACCTCTTCTACCCCAATTTGCATTTTGTTTGGATTGAGTTTAAGATTTTTCTCCCGATACCGCTTGAGTAAGGCAATAAGGTTTTCGTCATGTTCTGTACGATCCTTTCCATAAACCAGCAAATCATCAATTATTACTTCAACACCATGTAGACCAGCAATCAGCTCATGTGATTTCTTTTGAAATATCTCCTGAGCAGAAGGAATGCCGAAAGGTACCCTTGTGAAACGCCATCGTCCAAAGGGGGAGTTGAAAGTGGTCAGGTGACTGCTGGGTTCATCAAGACGCAATTGGGGGAAACCAGACGTGGACTCCTTGCCCAGTGTGCTTAGAGGAATGTGGCTGCACCTCACTGACGAGGCCCATAGGAGGCCGAAACGATCGTCTAGGGGTGTCATGTTCCTTGTTCAGAGGAGAATTGCCTGGTATTTCGGGGCTGGACTGACCTTACTTAGCAGGATCAGACTGATATACTTCAGGAAAGTTTTCTTCTGTGAAAAGCACACTGGTCTAAAAGAGGCTGCTTCCGGGTGGTAAATCGCCATAGAACAAGCCACTGAGCTGTTGTTCGTTCCTGGTAGAGCGCTTCTCTCTTTGTATGCAAATTATTATGACCCTGGGGAAGTCTCCCTATGGGTGATGGGGGAAACCAGACGTAGACTCCTTGCCCAGTGTGCTTAGAGGAATGTGGCTGCACCTCACTGACGAGGCCCATAGGAGGCCGAAACGATCGTCTGGGGTTGTCATGTTCCTTGTTCAGAGGAGAATTGCCTGGTATTTCGGGGCTGGACTGACTTTACTTAGCAGGATCAGACTGATATACTTCAGGAAAGTTTTCTCCTGTGAAAAGCACACTGGTCTAAAAGAGGCTGCTTCCGGGTGGTAAATCGCCATAGAACAAGCCACTGAGCTGTTGTTCGTTCCTGGTAGAGCGCTTCTCTCTTTGTATGCAAATTATTATGACCCTGGGGAAGTCTCCCTATGGGTGATGGGGGAAACCAGACGTAGACTCCTTGCCCAGTGTGCTTAGAGGAATGTGGCTGCACCTCACTGACGAGGCCCATAGCATGTTCGTTCCTGGTAGAGCGCTTCTCTCTTTGTATGCAATTGCCAGTAACCAGATTGTGCATCTAGTACACTAAACACTGTTGCTCCTACTAGCTTGTGAGCTATATCATCTATGGTGGGGAGTTTGTAGTGTTCTCTCATTATTACTTTGTTCAAATCACGTGGGTCAATGCAAATACGAATTGCGCCTGTGTTTTTCTTCTCTACCACAACCATAGAACTGACCCATTCTGATGGTTCTGTGACCTTTTTTATTACCCCCAACTTCTCCATCCTTGTTAGTTCTTGTTTGACTTTAGCCTCAAGAGATAGAGGTATTTTCCTTGGGGCATGAATGACAGGCTGTGCACCCTCTTTTATACGTATGCGGCTAATCCCCGGGAGGCACCCTAGGCCTTTGAATAGATCACTGTGCTCATGCTTAATATTGTCCTTTGACAGTTCGCTGCACCCACCATCCACAGCCATAATGATCTTTACAAGTCCAATATCTTTACTTGTTTTTAGACCTAATACTGCTGGGGGTTTTGTTTCTATCACAAACAATTGTAAGACCTTTTCAGATCCCTTGTAAAAACATTTTGCATGGCAGCGACCCATCACTTTCAGCTTTTCACCACCATATCCCAACAGTTTTGGTAGGTCTTGAGTCTCTAATGGGAATTCATTTCTAAGGAGTTCCAGGTATCTGTGGCTTGGCACACAGTTTACTTGTGCCCCTGTATCTATTTTGAATGTGACTGGAGTTTTGTGAGCCCCTATCTGTAGGGTTACATTTGCTTCATCTGCAGACTTGTGTGATTTCTGTACTGCTGCAAGATATATTGGGGTGCAATCTGAGTCTGACCCTGCATTGTCATCATTGTCCTCTATGGCGTGTACAGCCTGTGTTTCTGTCCTTGCAATATGGGAAAACAGTTTACACACCCTGGCAAAATGTCCTCTTTTCTTGCATTTATTACATATCTGCCACCTTGCAGGACAGGCAGCATTTTTGTTGTGCATGTTTCCACAGTAGCCACAGGTTGCTTGTGTGTTACTTGTCCCAGTGTCCCACTTGCCTTTTATCCCCTTGTGTCCTCTTTCTTGCCAGTATCTGCTGCTTTGATTTTCTATAGCACTGATCTGGTGTTGTGTTCCTTCCAGTACCTGCATGTCCTTTCTTGAAATTTCATATGCTCTAGCAATCCTGATGGCTTTCTCAAGATTTAAATCTTCTTCCTGCAGCAGCTTTTCCTGAACTTCTTTAAACTTACTGCCCATCAGAATATGGTCTTTTATCATATCACCTGCATCATAAAAAGCACAGTCTTTGGAAAGCAAGCGCAGCTGTGTCACCCATTCATCCACAGATTCACCTCCACACTGATTCCTCTCATAAAACATTTTCCTCTGCACTGTGGTGTTTTTCCTTGGTTTGCAGTATGCTTCAAACTTTGCAAACAATACCTCTGTTTTTTTTTTGTCATCTGCAGTGATATCCCCGCTTGCCTGCCAGGCTCTGCATACATCACGTCCTTTTTGTCCCACACATATCAGAAAGTGTGCTGCCTTCTGTTGATCAGTCCATCTGTCTGCATCTAGGCCTGCAAACACAAGTTCAATCAGCTCCCTCCACTTTGACCAATTATCAGAAATGTTCTTTGACTCTAAATCCAGAGAAGGAATGTTCTTTGTGTTGCTGTTTGCTGCCATGTCACTTTTCACCCCACTTCTGGTACCATGTGATGATCTTTATAATGTATTAGCAAACAGCAAGGAGAGAGAACAAGAATACAGACTTTATTCAGCAGCATCCATCTTAACAATAACTGCCCGCCCCCTCCAATCACATGACTAAAATGTTAACTGTTTGTAGTGCACAGAGTGAACTAAGCATAACTATTGAACTTAAACTATAACATAAAGCATACACATCATTACAGTAATGTATTTTTGAAGTGTTGTGTGCACATTTTTAATTCCGCAACACTGTAACCACAGTTTTGAAATTGACGTAAGGATTCTATAGTTAGTCAAGATTGCGTTTACTAAATCGCTATTTCCCTCCACTTGTAATATCAGTGCAATTTTAACGGTGTGCAAATGATTGTGAAAAGCCTAGCACAATTGTTTGCGCACCACTTGTAATCTAGCCCTAAATTGGTTACAAATAACTTCTTTAGCTTTTTTTTATCATGTTAAATAGCTGCTTTTGTTTGTTGTATTTCAATACCTAAGTATTTGCTGTGGAAAAGCTGTGTAAACATAGCCAGGAGAATAAATTATACTCCCAGTGGGGTGGTAGTAGAAATAAGTCATCAAATGTTTATTTTCACTTGTTCTCTCTAAGTACAGAGATAATGACGCTAAGTTATCTCTAAGTAAACAGAGACAATATAAGGATGGTGTTTGTTTGAGAATGTGTGTGTGCGTGTGTGTCTGTGAGAATGTGTGTGTGTTTGTGCATGTGTATATGTGTGTATGTGAGTGTGTGTGTGAGAATGTGTGTGTGCATGTGTGTCTGTGAGAATGTGTGTGTGTTTGTGCATGTGTATATGTGTGTATGTGAGTGTGTGTGTGAGAATGTGTGTGTGCATGTGTGTCTGTGAGAATGTGTGTGTGTTTGTTTGTGCATGTGTATATGTGTGTATGTGAGTGTGTGTGTGAGAATGTGTGTCTGTGAGAATGTGTGTGTGTGTGTTTGTGCATGTGTATATGTGTGTATGTGAGTGAGTGTGTGAGAATGTGTGTGTGCATGTGTGTCTGAGTGAGAATGTGTGTGTGCGTCTGAGAATGTGTGTGTGTGTATATGTGTGTATGTGAGTGTGTGAGAATGTGTGTGTGCGTGTGAGAATGTGTGTGTGCGCATGTGAGAATGTGTGTGTGTATATGTGTGTATGTGAGTGTGTGTGTG